>NC_044555.1:139329694-139629694 GCF_007565055.1 Rhinopithecus roxellana
TGAACTGGACCACGACAAAGATGTTCAATATCACCACTCTAGTTCAACATAGTATTGGACTTCTTAGCCAGAACATCAGGCAAAATGAAGAAATAATCAATGACATACAAATAGGAAAAGCGGAAGCACAATTATCTTTTTCTTGATTATATGATTATATATCTAGAAAACACTAACGATTCTGACAAATGAGTACTAAGCCTGATTAATGACTTCAGTAGTCTCAGCATAAAAATTCAACATACAAAAATCAGTAGAATTTCTATATGTTGATAATATTTAATTTGAGAATCAAATCAAGAGTGCATTCCCATTTACAATAGCTAAAAATAAAAATAAAATACTTATGAATACATCTTATCAAGGAGGTGAAGTTCTCTACAAAGAGAATAACAAAACTTTGCTAAACAAAATCATTGATGACACAAAAGAATGAAAAAATAATCCATGCTCATGGATTGAATGTATCAAAATTATTGAAATATTTATACTGTCCAAAGCAATTTACAGACTCAACACAATTGCTATCAAATTCCCAATGTTATTATACAAAGAATTAGGAAAAAACTATTCCAAAATTAACATGGACTCCCCAAAAAAAGAATTTGGATAGCAGCACACCAACATGGCATAAGTATACATATGTAACAAACCTGCACATTATGCTCATGTACCCTAGAACTTAAAGTATAATAATAAAAAAAAAGAAATTTACTTTGAAAACCATATAAGGATTTATAAAATTGTTTATGCTATCTTTATCTAAATCTCAAATTTAAATAAAATGAAAATTGGAATTAAAAAAAAAAAAAAAAACAAAAGCAAAATCAATCCAAAGCAAAAGAAAAAATCCAGAGGCATCACATTCCAAATACATACAGCCAATTGATTTTTGACAAAATTGGCAGAAATAAACAATGTAGAAAAACCCTATTCAGTAAGTGGTGCTGGGAAAACTGGCTATCTATAAGGAGAAGAATAAAATTGGGTCCCTTCCTCTCCTTATATACAAAAATCAAATCAAGATGACTTAAAACTTAAATTTAAAACTTCAAGCAATAAAAAAACACTAGAAGAAAACCAAGGAAACCCTATTCTGGAAACTTCCTTAGGCAAAGAACTTTAGTGAGCTCTCAAAAGCAAACACAACAAAAACAAAAATAAACACGGGATCCAATTAACCTAAAGAACTTCTGAACAGCATAAGAAACTATCTAAGGAGTAGATACACAACCTACAAAACGGGAGAAAATATTTGCAAACTATGCTTCTGACAAAGGACTAATAACCAAGATCGACAGGATACTAAAATCAAGGACAAAAAAAATTATAAAGTAAGCAAAGCACATGAACAGACATTTCTTGAAAGAAGACACGCCGGGCGCGGTGGCTCAAGCCTGTAATCCCAGCACTTTGGGAGGCCGAGACGGACGGATCACGAGGTCAGGAGATCGAGACCATCCTGGCTAACACGGTGAAACCCCGTCTCTACTAAAAAATACAAAAAACTAGCCGGGCGAGGTGGCGGGCGCCTGTAGTCCCAGCTACTGGGAGGCTGAGGCAGGAGAATGGCATAAACCCGGGAGGCGGAGCTTGCAGTGAGCTGAGAACCGGCCACTGCACTCCAGCCTGGGCGACAGAGCGAGACTCCGTCTCAAAAAAAAAAAAAAAAAAAAAAAAAAAAAAAAGAAAGAAGACACACAGGCAGCCAATAAAGATATGAAAAATACTCATCATCACTAATCATCAGAGAAATGCAAATCAAAACCACAATGAGATATCATCTCCCACCAATCAGAATGGCTATTGTTAATAAGAAAAAGAAAAAAAAAAGCAGATAATTGCAAAGATATGAAGAAAAGGGACTGCTTATACACTGTCGGTGGGAATGTAAATTACTTCAGCCGCTGTGGAAAGCAGTTCAGACATTTCTCAAAGACCTAAGAACAGAACTACTATTCAACCCAGCAATCCATTATTGGGTATATACCCAAAGGAAAATATATTGTTCTACTGAAAAAACACCTGTGCTTGTATGCTTATCACAGCACTAAGCACCATTCATAATAGCAAAGACATGGATTCAACCCAGTTCTCATCAATGGTAAAAAGTACACCATTGAATACTATGTAGCCATACAAAGAACAGAATTAAGTTTTTTGCAGTAACATGAATGGAGCTAGGTGCAATATTCTTAAGTGAATTAATGCAGAAACAGAAAACCAAATACCATATATTCTCACTTGTAAGTGTGAGCTCAATATTGAGTTCATATGGACAAAATGATGGGAAAAACCCATTCTAGAAATTCAAAAAGGCAGGAAGGTGGTAAGGGTTGAAAATTACCTGTTGCCTACTATGTTCATTATTTTGGTAACGGGTTATAGCAGTCCAAACCTCCACATCACAAAATGTATCCAAGTAGCAAACCTGCACCCCTTGAATCTAAAATTAAAATTAATAAAATAGAAAATAATAAAAATATAAAAGTTATTCTAACTTCTGGAGTTTCTTAGGGCAGCATAATAAGTTAATAGTATGGGCTTTGAAGTCACAGACACTCTGGTTTGAGCCTACCTCAAACCCTTAAAGATTATTTAACCTTAGCAAAATAATTTCACCTCATCTTCCTCATTCAGAAAATTAGAGTTAAGAAATATAATTCAATGTAAATGAGCACAATGCCTGTCACAAAAGAAAACTCAATAAATATTAACTGTGGTAAGTTTATAATGTTTTTGTTACCAATTGACTAAACATACTTTTAACATTCCAAAACTTCTTTCTTCAAAACTGCGTGGTTCAGGGACATTTAATTGTCACATTGAGAAAACATGACTCCCTGAGGAGCCCTTTACCTCACTGTGCCAATACTTTATTAAAAGATGGGTACCAAGCCAGATTTAGTAATAGTGATTAAAACTTCCCTAGCCTACTGGACTCCAACATTCTAAGGGAGTAATTCAAAATCCTTTTTCTGCTACTACTAACCCTTTTTATTTCTTTATTGTTATTATTTTTGTCCATATGTTTCGGCCTGAAAGAATAGGCACTTGTATGAAAATGAAGGATACATTTTTCTACAGAACACTTGTGAATATTTTAGGAACTGATTTTAACTGCCATATCTAAGCTTTATAACAGAATTTAATAATTTGGGGCTTGTTTTCAATCTTGTCTTTAAACTTACTAATATTATACTTTTAAGAACAGAGACCTGTGACTTTCATTTCTCATTCTGACTGAAAAACTTGTTTTAGAATAACCTTGCTAACTGGAATAAGTGCAGAAATTTGAACAAAATTTGAAATAAGACCAATTGTTTAAAATTATCAGAGAATAAATAAGGTAGCCATACCTTGAAAGGCCAAGATTTCAGGAACAAGGAAAAAGCATTGAAGTGAGCCTCCTGTTCTTTGCCAAGTCTACCTTTAAGGAATTTGCTAATTCTAGAGAAGCATGAACGAGATGCTGAGTAGACAGTGGCAGCCCAAAGCTTTTGACAATTTAACAACATTTAAGAGACAAATACAGTTTAGGATGACTAAGGCTTCCAGAACTTGAAGTGCATGATATTAAACACACTAAGAACTCATTAGATGAGTTCAACAGCAGATTAGACAGAGTATAAGACAAGATCAGTGGCCTAAAAGATAGCTTACTGAAAATATTTATACTAAAATATCAAGAAAAAATGATGGAAAAAGTTTAAAAACATGGCACATGGCAGCAAAAAAGTAGCATATAACCAGGTAGAGTACAAGAAGGACAACAGCAACAATGGGGTTGAAATAATTCCTGAAGTACGTGTATAGATAAGTATGTGGGTGAGAAATTGTTTTAAATAAAAACATGTCAAGCCACAAAGTCAAGAAATGCTGTGATCACCATTCAAGAAAAATACAAAGTTAAGCACACCTAGGCATATCTCAGTGAAACTAAGATGAACCCCCCCCCCAAAGAATTGTTTATAACAGCAAGAAAAAATAAACACACGATTTTCAAAGGAGCAAAAACCAGTAAAACTTATGGCTAACTCCTGCTAAAACAGTGGAAGTCAGAAATGGAATGTAATTGTTAAAGAGAAAAATTAACATCCCAAAAATTCTGTATCCAACAAAATATCTTTAAAAAATAGAAGTGAAACAAATATCTTTTAAGACAAACAAAATCTGAAATAATCTATTGTCCACAGTTTCACCATATAGAGTACTAACAAATGTTCCACAGACTCTAAAATAATGATCCTTGATTTTTAATCTTGGAAAAACAGGAAGAAGTGATGAGGAATACTGAAAGAGATAAATAAATGATTACATACAAATGAATACTTACTTTATAGAAATTAAAATAATGATGCCTTGCAGGGTTCAAATATATATGTACGCATATGTACACATGTATATGCATACACACATATGATTAAAATTCAGGAAAACAATAACACAAAAAATAGGATGGGTAAATGAAGTTAAACTTCTCTAAGTTGCACCATATTCTGGGTGTTAGAGAAAGTATGAGCCCATTTTAAATTATAAAAGCCACACTTTAAATAACACATACAAAATGTGTTACTTAAACATGGAAGTATTAAGCTTGATATTGGTAAGAAGAAGATAATTAGGAAACCTCCATATCACTGTAAATGAAACAACATACTTCTGACTTCTGTATAACCCACAGGTCAAAGAATAAATTACATTGGTAATTAGAAAATATTTTGAGATGAATGACAGCATGATTATGATAAAAATGTGTGCAATTTATCTAAAGCCTTGTTTTGAAGGAGATTTCTTCCCTTAAATGCATATATTAGAAAAAAAGAATGATTGAAAATCAATAACCAGAACAAACTAAATGTAACAAAATGGAAGAAAGAAAATAATAAAGATAACAGCAAAAGTTAATTAAGTAGGAACAAATGTACATCAGAGAAAATAAAGATAGCTAAATAAGTTCATGCTTTGGAAAAAGTAATAGAATTAATAATCCCCTAGTAAAACCGATTAAGTAAAAAATAAATTTTAAAAAATGAATAACAGCAAAAATAATAATAGTAATAATCACACCTAACACATCAAGCATTTAAAATGTTCCAGGTTTTGTACCAAACCTCCTATTTGCATTGTATCAGGGATTCTCGATACTGGCTGCTTATTATAATCAAATAAAGAACTTTCATAAAATGTTCATAATCCACCTAGGTAATTGATCTGATTATAAAATGTGGATGAAAAAGTATTATATTATACTATGTAATAATTACACCTACCCTCTGAGTTATTACTCCTATCAATATCTTTATTTTTCAAAAGTAAAAAGAGAGATAAAAGAAGGATAAGTAACAAACTCTGGGTAAAGCAGCTACATAAGGTAATTAATTGTCAATGCTGCAGTATCTTTATACTCTGATAGACACATAGTATTTGAACAATGTTATGAGCTGTCCTACCCTTCAGTAACACTTCAGTTCACAGAGTAACTCTAAAATTTCTCTAGAGTTCAGGTCAAAGGCGAGAAAGTTAGTTAAATCAAGCAACACCCTACTCCTAATCAATGCCTCACCAATGCTTCTTCATGTATTTTTGCTAGAATGGAAGTGCTCAACTGTTCCATGAAAACATTCCTGACCATGTCCCCAGGTAAAATTATTTGCTTCCTTCCTTACTGCCCTATACAGTGTAAATACTTCTATAATACTCTCTCCTTGAAGGTAGAGATGACATGTTATTTGTTTCAGCATTCCCAGAATTTAGTGCAGTCCTTGCCACATAGTAAGTTTTCACTAAAGGTGAATGAATGAATGAATCAATGAGTGAATGAGGAGAGATATTCTACAATTATCAGTGGCATCAGTGCGGGGGTTTCCAACATACTTCTCTCCTCTCCCTTGATAAAAGGCATTTGTGTAAGCCCCATGATTTCTTTCAAGCTTCGTGTTCCAGGAGATAAAGTGTTGAAGTTCAGAGTTGTTCTCTTTGATAACAATTTCAAATTTTAAAGTGTTCCCCAAACATCTTCAGTTGATTGCTAGTTTCCTATAATGGCTAACATTTATTTGGCATTTACTGTGTGCCAGGTTATTTTTATCTCAATTCATTCTCAAAACGAGCTCATGAGGTAGATACTATTACTATCCTTATTTCACAAATAAGAAACTGCGTCTATAAGAGGCTAAATAATTTACTCAAGTTTACCTGAGAGTAGAGCCAAATTAATTTCCAGTTATACATGACTACAAGATGGAATGATTAGGCTACATTGCTTCTCAAATACTCATAATGATAGCTAAACTTAACATTTCTTGAGCAATCATTTGCAAGGCACTCGGAGAAGTGCTTGATCAAACCTACTTCACACAAACAACTGTGAGAATTCAGTACTATCATCGTCTCCAGTTTTTATTAATAAAAAGAATATATTACTTATAAAATGATTAAATAATCTATACAAATGCACCCAGAACATTCTTGCATCTTTCTGTTATGTCACTCACTTCCTTTTCCACGCTACAATGGTCTTCTCTCAGGTCCACCACAACCAACCACTTCTTATTCATATTAGGACTTTACAAACATGCTCCCATGCCTGGAATCCTTCCCTCAACTTCTCTGCCTAGATTTAGTTCTACTCATTTTTCAAGTCACAGCTTAAGTATTCCTTGACTCAACTCTAACTCTCAGTTCTAACTCATCACCACTATTTTACTATCATAATAACAGAAACTTGTATTTTTCTCCTCCAAATTTAAAATGACTTGAAAATTATTAACTTACATTAATTGTGTGATTATTTATTAAATTTTTGTCTCTTCTATTGGATTATCAGCTTTCTGATAGGTTTACTTATTGTTCAGATGTTTCACTTTTTATTCTATATCCAGTGCCTGGCATATAGAAGACATGCAGAAAATGCATGTTAAAAGATCAAATAAGAAAAATCTTGATGTCGTTTGGATCTGTGTCCCAACCAAATCTCAGGTTGATTTGCAATCCCTAGTGTTTGAGGTGGGGCCTGGAGGGAGCTGATTGAATTGGGGGGCAAATGTCTTATGAATGGTTTAGTACTATCCTCCTTGGTACTGTATAGTGAGTGAGTTCTCATGAGATCTGGTTGTTTAAAAGTGTGTAGCACCTCTCCCCTCATACTGGGTTCTTCCTTCTCTGGCCATGTGAAGTGACTCACTTCCCCTTTGTCTTCCACCATGATTGTACATTTCCTGAGGCCTCCCCTGAAACTGAACAGATGGCCAGAATTATGCTTTCTATACAGCCTGGAGAACGATGAGCCAATTAAACCTCTTCCCTTTAGAAATTATCTAGTCTTGGCTATTTTTTATAGCAGTGAGAGAATGGACTAATACATAAAATTGGTACTAGGAGTGGGGCATTGCTATAAAGATACCTGGAAATGTGGAAGCAGCTTTGGAACCGCGTAACAGGCAAAGATTTGAACACATTGGAGGGCTCAGAAGACAGGAAGATGAGGGAAAGTTTGGAACTTCCTAGAGGCTTTTTGAATGCTTTTTACCAAAATGCTGATACTGATATGGAGAGACATAGCCAGACTGAGGTGGTCTTAGATGGACATGAGGAACATATTGGGAACTAAAGTAAGGGTCACTTTTGCTATGCTTTATCAAAGAGATTGGTGACGTTGTTTGCCCATTCTACGAGACCTGTGGAATTTTGAACTGGTGAGTCATGATTTAGGGTGCCTGATAGAAGAAATTTCTAAGCAGCAAAGTGTTCAAGAGTGATCTGGATGTTTCCAATAGCCTATTTTCACATGCATGAGCAAAGAAATAACCTGAAGCTAGAACTTATATTTAAAAGGAAAATAAAGCATAAAGGTTTGAAAACTTTGCAGCCTGGCCATGTGGCACAAAATAAAAAACAATTCTCGGGGAGGAATTCAAGGTGGCTATAGAAATTTTCATAAGGAAAAAGAAGCCAACTGCTTCAAAGGCAATACAGAGACTTTGCAGCAGCCCGTCCATCACAGACCTGGAGGTTTAGGAGAGAAGAATGGTTCTGTGGGCTGGGTCCAGTGCCCCTCTGCCCTTTGCAGCCTCAGGACACTGTTTCTCATATCCCGACTATTCCAGGTCCAGTTGTGGCTCAAAGGGGCCCAGTTATAGCTAGGGCTCCTGCTTCAGAGGGTGCAAACTGTAAGCCTTGGCACTTCTCTCATTCTGTGGGTACAGAGAATGTAAAAGTTGGTCTTGGGAGCCTTCACCTAGATTTCAGAAGATGTAAGGGAAAGCCTGAATGCCCCGGCAGAAGCCTGCTACAGAGGCGGATCCTTCATGAAGCACCTCTACTGAGGCATTGCAGAGGGGAAATGTGGGGTTGGAGCACCCACAGAATTCCCACTGGGGCACTTCATAGTGAAGCTATGAGAAGAGGGCCACCGTCCTCTAGACCCCAGAATGGTAGATCCACTGGCAGCTTGCAAACTGTGCCTGGAAAATCCACAGGCACACAATGCCAGGCTGTGAGAGCAGCCACCAGGGCTTACCCCTATAAATTCACAGCTGCCCAATGACTTGGGAGCCTAACTCTTGCACCAGCATGTCTTGAGTATGACACATGGAGTCAAAGGGGATTATTTTGGAGCTTTTAGATTCAATGACTGCCTTTCAAGGCTTCAGACTTGCACAGGGCCTGTAGCCCCTTTCTTTTGGCCAATTTACCTCTTTTGGAAAGGGAGTATTTACCCAATTCCTATACCCCCACTGTATTTTGGAAGTAACTAACATGTTTTTGATTTTACAGGCCCATAGGCAGAGGAGACTAGCCTTATCTCAGATGAGACTTTAGACTTTAGACTTTTGAGTTAAGACTTTGGAGGACTATTGGGAAGCCACAATTGTATTTTCAAATGTAAACAGTTCATGCGATTTGGAGGAGCCAGGGGCAGAAACATAAGGTTTGGATCTATGTTCTCAGCCAAATCTCAGGTTGAATTGCAATCCCATGTTGGAGGTGAGGCCTGCTGGGAAGTGATTGAATTAGGTTGTCAGAGTTCTCCTGGATATTTTAGTATCATCTCCCTCGGTACTGTATAGTGAGTGAGTTCTCACTAGATCTTGTTTAAAAGTGTTTAACACCTCCCCTGTCATTCTCACTTTCTCTTGCTCTGGACATGTGAAGTGACTCGTTCCTGCTTTGCCTTCTACCATGATTGTGCCTTTCCTGAGGCTTGCCCAGAAGCCAAATTGATGGCCAGCATCAGGCTAGTTCTGTGCAGCCTGTGCAACTGTGAGCCAATTAAACTTCTTGTCTTTATAAATTGCCCAGTCTCAGATATTTCTTCATAGCAGTGTGAGAAGGAATTAATCCAGGCCTTAAGCATGATTCTTAATTCTTGGGCATGCACTACCAATTACTACTTAACAGAGAACCTTTAGAAATTTATTTCCTCAGTCTATAGTTACATCTCAATACAAGAAGTCCCGTACTTTATTTTTTCTATTAGGTAAAGTAAGAATTATTTTTGTTTTTCCTAGATACCCCATTTCTAGCAGTAAAAGATTTTTCATTCTACTTTAAAAGGATTTGGTTGGGGAAATACTGTTTTTTTTTTATATCAATGTAATCTTTTATTGGTTTGTGGACTTTGATCACTTCCCTTATCAGCACTCATCTTTTCAGACTAATGAATCTCAATCTTTTTACCTTGTCCTCTCTGCTTACTGTTACTCCCCAACTCCTTGGTTGTTTTTCTTTTCTTTTTTTTTTTTTTTTTTTTTTTTGAGCCTTTTATAGTACTATTTTATTTCGAACGGTCTTAATAAGTGAACTAAATCACATCGACATTCTAGTAGATAGTATCAACAATAGAATTCTTAAATAACAATGAAAACCAAAATTGAAATAAAACAACTGAAAAAAACCACTATGACTACGAGATAAATGTTGAATAGGGGGATATATGTAGTCTTAGAGTTCTTTTCAGAGTGATGCTAAATCAAGTTATCAAAATTATTGTAAAAAAATATTTTTTTCTGTTAAGCCATATTACTGTAATCCATTATTTTGAGCATTTAATATAGTTTTTATTTCATCAATAAACTCTGTTGTTTCCACAGTTTTCTTATTCCACTATTTAAAAATAGGCTTAATAAGAATAATTTATAAAAAAACATAAGCATTATCTACTAAGAACAAGAAATTCAGGTCATCACATTCTAAAAAAGAAAAGGTCAATTTAGTCAAAATTACTGTTTCCTAGTGTTTCAAAGAAAATGTTAAAGCTAAGATGACATTGACAAATTGCCACCATTTATTTAAATGGTGAAATGCAATCTACCAGTAGTTTTACAATCTGTGTTTTTGAAGCAGTTGACCTGACCAACTAATGCAAACAAATTAGCCTCCTGGGTGCTAGCTGTATTCTATAGACAAATATCATAAGCTAACATTATTTGATACATAAGAGATACTATCTAAAACATTTTATTAAATGTGAATGATATAATTGCAACAAACTTGTCTTTATTAAGTTTCGTGACAATCATTTCTACAGATTGCATGCTCAAAATATATTTAAAGTTCAAGCAAGAAAAAAAGTGTAAGGAGCATAATACCTTCTCCAGATACTAATTAAATCCCTATCCACTAACTCAAAAAAAGTTTTCTTTGGGGTTCAAATTTTAGTCTTTGATCTTCATTGTGATTTTTTTTAATCTTCCTGGTTACTGAACTTTAAATGAATTAAATTTAGATTTAAGAGGAAAATCAGTAAGCTAATGAAAAGAATTGTGAGTTATAACCATTCTTTACTTTGAAGGTTTATCTGAAGCTGGGACATATGCCAATTCTTTGTAGTGCACTAAAGTGACCAATGCTAATCTAGATGTAAATATTTTTTTTCTAAATATTCAAAGGACAATTACCAATCAGTCACTTGCCCACTGAAGGTTCAGTTCTATTCAGTTATAAGGTTGTTCTCAACAAGCAGTCCTAACTATATCTGGCTGCTCAATAATTAACCTACAGATGATTCATCAAAATGATGTTAAGACAACATGAAAATTAATTTTTCAAAGACCCACGTTTCAAAATACCTTACATGGCCATAGCTCATCTGTGTAATATATGTTTAACAATACTTTTAATGCCTCTATTGCCTCTAGAGGTACAACTTATGAGGAAAAATAGTACTTTATGAGGAAATAGGAAAAAGAAAGTTTATTGATTATGCAAAAGCAGCAATATGAAAAAAATGTTATTTAAATATATTTTTATTCTTGACCGCATGGATTTTTGCAAGAAGTAATGTGATTATCAATAAATAGAAATATTCTTTATTTACTTGAATAGAAATTATTTTATCTTGGTATAGTTTTTTTCTGTTGAAATGATAATGAGTTGTATTTTTCAGCAGGCTTAAATCCTATAAAGTTTTATTACTACTGTCTTCCATAATAACTCAAATTTGCTATAACATGTAATTCAATTCCACATACTTATTGAGCACCTGTTATACACAAATAATTTTATCAGAAAAGATAAGGGAAAAAACTTTACTATCCCCAACAAAAACTTAAAAGCAAGTGAGAGATGGAAATGTGTATACATATATATATATATATAAGCATTGAATTTAATATATATATATATATATATTCAATTTTAATGCATGGCTATCTTAAAATAATAAATATCCATGATGACTTCTTATTAATGGCTAATAGCTTAGGATACATCAAGTAAATTGTTGAGCTTTTTACACTCATTTTTTAATTTTATCCTCACAACTACCCTATGAGTCAGGTTTTAATTTCAATCCTTATTTTACATAAGAAGAAACGATGGCATAAAACAGTTATACAAGTTAAATTATGCACTCTGATCATAAAAGCAAGGGAAGAATTATATATCATTCAAGTATATGAAAAATGTTTATTTTTCAGTTTTTAAAAGAGCCTTGAAGAAGCAATTGAACTTCTCTACAGGAGGAGATTGTGAAAATGGGCATTCAAATAAAAGAAAACAGTTTTTGCAAAGTTTCTAAGTAAAGAAAGTGCATAGTCTCTTTGTAAAATGTCAAATGTAAATAGAATGTTATGACTATAAATGTGAGCTCTGCATTCAAAGTACCTGGTTTTGAAATCTTGCCAATAGCTACGTGACCTTGGGCAAATTACTTTTCTGTTTGCCATTTAGTTTATCCATAAAATGAAGGTGATAATTGTACCTTTCATGTATGGTCTTTGTGAGGACTAAATAAGACGATACTTATAAAATGATTAGAACATGACCTGTCACACACAATAATGGTGAGTAGCCTGAGGGGGCTGGCCTAGTAAAATAGCACAATGCTATTAAACCTCAAGAGCATACCTTCTTTTTCCCTCCAATCAGTTCCTCGTACAGAACTTGTATAGCCAATATTAACCTCTTCTACTTTTGATCTTCTATTACTGTACTTTTTCATGTAAGACACCCAGTAGTTAGCTTTTCCATTATCGCTCCAATCCAAAGTGGCTTGTCATCTCTTTTTTACTTATTTATTTTATTATTATTTTTTAATTATTTATTTTGAGGCAGAGTCCCGCTCTGTCACCCAGGCTGGATTGCAGTGGTGTGATCTCGGCTCACTGCAAGCTCTGCCTCCTGGGTTCATGCCATTCTCCTGCCTCAGCCTCCGGAGTAGCTGGGACTACAGGAGCCTGCAACCACGCCCAGTTATTTTTTTGTATTTTTAGTAGAGACGGAATTTCACCTTGTTAGCCAGAATGGTCTCAATCTCCTGACCTTGCGATCAGACCGCCTCGGTCTCCCAAAGAACTGGGATTACAGGCATGAGCCACTGTGTCTGGCCTTGGCTTGTCATCTCTTAACTCATATTTTGATCATTACTGGGCTATTTTTTAGGGTTATCATACTATGGCTACTTTTTAT
The DNA here is from genome assembly GCF_007565055.1 of Rhinopithecus roxellana. Classification (NCBI taxonomy): domain Eukaryota; kingdom Metazoa; phylum Chordata; class Mammalia; order Primates; family Cercopithecidae; genus Rhinopithecus; species Rhinopithecus roxellana. The sequence continues at coordinate 139,342,607 of NC_044555.1, forward strand.
TTATTTATTTATTTTTTATTATACTGTGAGTTCTGGGATGCATGTGCAGAACATGCAGGTTTGTTACATAGGTGTACACATGCCATGGTGGTTTGCTGCACCCATCAATCACTCATCCACATTAGATATTTCTCCTAGTGCTATCCCACTCGCTGACAGGCCCCAGTGTGCGATGTTCCCCTCCCCGAGTGCATGAGTTCTCATTGTTCAACTCCTACTTATGAGTGAGAACATGTGGTGTTTGGGTTTATGTTCCTGTGTTAGTTTGATGAGAATGATGGTTTCCAGCTTCATCCATGTCCCCACGAAGGAAATGAACTCATTCTTTTTTATGGCTGCATAGTATTTCATGGTATATATGTGCCACATATCCAGTCTATCATTGATGGGCATTTTGGTTGGTTCCAAGTCTTTGCTATTGTGAATAGTGCTGCAATAAACATATGTGTGCATGTGTCTGTGTAGTAGAATGATTTACAATCCTTTGGGTATATACCCAGTATTGGGATTGCTGGGTCAAATGGTATTTCTGGTTCTAGATCCTTGAGGAATCGCACGCTATCTTTCACAATGGTTGAACTAATTAACACTCGCACCAACAGTGGAAAAACATTCCTATTTCTCCACTTCCTCTTCAGCATCTGTTGTTTCCTGACTTTTTAATGATCACCATTCTAACTGGCATGAGATGGTATCTCATTGTGGTTTTGATTTGTATTTCACTAATAACCAGTGATGATGAGTTTTTTTTTTTTTTTATGTATATGTTTGTTGACTGCATAAAAGTCTTCTTTTTAGAAGTGTCTGTTTATATCCTTTGCCCACATTTTGATGGAATTGTTTGCTTTTTTCTCACAAATTTGTTTAAGTTCATTGCAGATCCTGAATATTAGACCTTTGTCAGGTGGATAGATTGCAAAATTTTTCTCCCATTCTGTAGGTTGCGTGTTCACTCTGATAATAGTTTCTTTTGCTGTGCAGAAGCTCTTTAGTTTAATTAGATCCCATTTGTCAATTCTGGCTTTTGTTGCCATTGCTTTTGGTGTTTTAGTCATGAAGTCTTTGCCCATGCCTATGTCCTGAATGATATTGCCTAGGTCTTCTTCTAGGGTTTTTATGATTTTAGGTCTTATGTTTAAGTCTTTAATCCATCTTGAGTTGATTTTTATATAAGGTGTAAGGAAGGGCTCTAGTTTCATTTTTCTTCATATGGCTAGCCAGTTTTCCCAGCACCATTTATTAAATAAATAATTCTTTCCCCGTTGCTTGTTATTGTTAAGTTTGCTAAAGATCAGATGGTTTTAGATGTGTAGTGTTATTTCTGAGGCCTCTGCTTTTTTCCATTGGTCTATATGTTTGTTTTGGTATCAGTACCATGCTGTTTTGGTTACTGCAGCCTTGTAGTATAGTTTGAAGTCAGGTAGCACCACTGACCTCAAAGCCTCCAGCTTTGCTCTTTTTGCTTAGGATTGTCTTGGATATATGGACAACTTTTTGGTTCCATATGAAATTTGAAGTAGTTTTTTTCTAATTCTGTGAAGAAAGTCAATGGTAGCTTAATGGGAATAGCATTGAATCTATAAATCACTTTGGGCAGTATGGCCATTTTTCACAATATTGATTTTTCCTATGAGCATTGAATATTTTTCAATTTGTTTGTGTCCTCTCTTATTTCCTTGAGCAATGGTGTGTATTTCTCCTCGAAGAGAGCAAAAACAGAACAAACTCAAGTAAAATCATTGATGAAAAAGGAGACATTACAACTAATATTGCAGAAATTCAAAGGATCATTAAAAACTGCTGTTAGAAATTATGTGCCAATAAACTGGAAATCTCAGACAAAATGGGTAAGGACACATATAAACTACCAAAATAGAACCATGAAGTAATTCAACACCAGAATAGATAAATAGCAAGTAATGAGATTGAAGCCTAACAAAATGTCTCAGCACAGCTGCCTTGCCAGATTGTGACCAGACTGCTTCTTTAAGCAGGACCCCAGTCCAGTCCTCCTCACTGGGCAGGACCTCCTTACAGGGGTTTCAGCGACTCCAGCAAGGTTTCTATGGACCGAACTCTGATCTCTCCCTGGGATGGATCTACCAGGGAGAGAGGCTGCTATCATCTTTGCTGTTTAGTCAACTCAGATGCTCCAGCCTCCCGGCAATGAAGAATTCAGGCAGTCCAGACAAAAAAAAAAAAAAAAAAAAAAAAAAAAAAAAAAAAAACGGGGGATCCCCCACAATACAGTACATCTGCTCTAACAAAAAGGAGCCAGACTGGTTCTTTGAGCAGGTCCCTGATCCCATTTCGTCTGACTGCATAAGGTCTCCCAGTGGGAGTTTCCAGCCACTTACTAGAGCTCAGTTCCCCCCTTAATAAAGATTCCAGAGGAAAAAGCTGGCTATGTCATCTTTGCTGTTTTGCAGGATTTACTGGTGATGCTGGTATGGAAAAAAACTGAGGCAACTGGAATCTGGAATTGAATCCCAGAAACCTGCAGCAGCCCTATGGTAGATTGGCCTGATGGTTAAAAGAAAAACAAACAAACAGAAAACAATGACAACAGCCACATAAACAAAAAAGACCTTGCAGAAACATTATTCAAAAGTCAGCAACGTCAAAGATAGAAGGTAGATAATCCTACAAACATAAGAAAGGATCAATGTAAAAAGAATGAAAACTCAAAAAGCCAGAGTGCCTCTTCTCCAAATGACCTCGACACCTCCACAGTGAGGGCACAGAACTAGGCTGAGGCTGAGATGGCTGAACTGTCAGAAGTAGGCTTCAGAAGATGGATGATAACAAACTTTGCTGAGCTAAAGGAGCATGTTGTTATGATAACAAACTTTGCTGAGCTAAAGAAGCATGTTGTTACCCAGTCAAAGAAGCTAAGAATCATTATAAAACAATACAGGATCTGATAGCCAGAGTAGCCAGTTTTGAGAGGAACATAACTGACATAATGGAGCAGGAAAACACAACATGAGAATTTCACAAGTGTCAATAACAGAATAAACAAAGTAGAAAAAATAATCTCAGAGCTTGAAATCTATGTTTGTGAAATAAGACAGGCAGAGAAGAATAGAGAAAAGAATAATAAGAAGAATAAAACCTCTGAGAAATATGCGATTATGTAAAGAGGCCAAACCTATGACTGATTGGGGTAACTGAAAGAAGTAAGGAGAATGGAATCAAGTTGAAAAACATCCTTCAGGATATCATCCAGGAGAACTTCCCCAACCTATAATAGCAAGACAGGTCAACATTCAAATTCTGGAAATCCAGATAATATAAATAAGATACCCCACAAGAAGGTAAGCCACAAGACACATAATCATCAGATTCTCTAACCTCAAAGTAAAGGAAAAAATATTAAGACAGCCAGAAAGAAAGGCCAGGTCATTTATGAAGGGAAACCCATCAGTATAACAGTGGAACTCTCAGCAGAAACCCTGCAAGCCAGAAGAGATTGGAGGCGAATATTCAACATTCTTAAAAAATGAAATTTTTTACGCAGAATTTCATATCCAGCAAAACAAAGCTACATGAGCAAAGGAGAAATAAGATATTTCTCAAACATTCAAATCCTTAGGGAAATCATCATTCTCAGGTCTGCTTTGCAAAAGCTCCTGTAGGAAGCACTAAATATGGAAAGGAAGATCCATTACCAGCCACTACAAAAACAAACTGAAGGACACAAACAAGTCACACTATGAAACAACCACATAAATAAATCTACAAAATAATCAGCTAGCATCATGATGACAGGATTAAATTTCCACATAGCAACACTAACCTCAGATGTAAATAGGCTAAATGTCCCAATTAAAAGCCAGAATGACAAGCTGGATAAAGAGCCAATACCCATCAATATGCTGTCTTCAAGAGACCAATCTTATGTGCAAAGACACCCATAGGCTCAACATAAAAAAAAAAAAAAAAAAAAAAAAAAAAAAAAAAAATTGAGGAAAATTTACCAAGCAAATGGAAAAGAGAAAAAGCAGGGATTGCAATGCTCATTTCTGAGATAGCAGGCTTTATTCCAGCAAACATCAACAAGCAGAAAGAAGGACATTACATAATGGTAAATGGTTCAAATTAACAGGCAGGACCAACTATCCTAAATATATGTGCAATACAAGAAAACAAAGATTCATAGAGCACATTCTTAGAAACTTACGAAGAGACTTAAACTTTCAAACAATTATAGTGGCAAACTTTAAAACTCCACTGGCAATATTAGACAAATCGTTGAAGCAGAAAATTAACACAGATATTCAGAACATTAACTGAGCTCTGGATCATGTGGACCTGAGCGATATCCACACAATTTTCCACCCAAATTTTCTTCTTTCTTTTTTCTTTTTTTTTATACTTTAAGTTCTAGGGTACATGTGCATAACGTGCAGGTTTGTTACATATGTATACTTGTGCCATGTTGGTGTGCTGCACCCATCAACTCGTCAGCACCCATCAATTCGTCATTTATATCAGGTATAACTCCCAATGTAATCCCTCCCCCCTCCCCTCCCGATGATAGGCCCCGATGTGTGATGTTCCCGTTCCTGAGTCCAAGTGATCTCATTGTTCAGTTCCCACCTATGAGTGAGAACATGCGGTGTTTGGTTTTCTCTTCTTGTGATAGTTTGCTAAGAATGATGGTTTCCAGCTGCATCCATGTCCCTACAAAGGACGCAAACTCATCCTTTTTATGGCTGTATAATACTCCATGGTGTATATGTGCCACATTTTCTTAATCCAGTCTGTCACAGATGGACATTTGGGTTGATTCCAAGTCTTTGCTATTGTGAATAGTGCCGCAATGAACATGCGTGTGCATGTGTCTATATAGCAGCATGATGTATAAACCTTTGGGTATATACCCAGTAGTGGGATGGCTGGGTCATATGGTACATCTATTTCTAGATCCTTGAGGAATTGCCATACTGTTTTCCATAATGGTTGAACTAGTTTACAATACTACCAACAGTGTAAAAGTGTTCCTATTTCTCCAAATACTCTCCAGCACCTGTTTCCTGACTTTTTAAGGATTGCCACTCTAACTGGTGTGAGATGGTATCTCATTATGGTTTTGATTTGCATTTCTCTGATGGCAAGTGATGATGAGCATTTTTTCATGTGTCTGTTGGCTGTATGAATGTCTTCTTTTGAGAAATGTCTGTTCATATCCTTTGCCCACTTTTTGATGGGGTGTTTTTTTTTTTTTCTTGTAAATTAGTTTGAGTTCTTTGTAGGTTCTCTATATTAGCCCTTTGTCAGATGAGTAGATTGCAAAAATTATCTCCCATTCTGTAGGTTGCCTGTTCAATATGATGGTAGTTTCTTTTGCTGTGCAGAAGCTCTTTAGTTTAATGAGATCCCATTTGTCAATTTTGGCTTTTGCTGCCATTGTTTTTGGTGTTTTAGACATGAAGTCCTTGCCCATGCCTATGTCCTGAATGGTACTACCTAGGTTTCCTCCTAGGGTTTTTATGGTATTAGGTCTAACATTTAAGTCTCTAATCCATCTTGAATTAATTTTCATATAAGGAGTAAGGAAAGGATCCAATTTCAGCTTTCTACTTATGGCTAGCCAATTTTCCCAGCACCATTTATTAAATAGGGAATCCTTTCCCCATTTCTTGTTTCTCTCAGGTTTGTCAAAGATCAGATGACTATAGATGTGTGGTATTATTTCTGAGGACTCTGTTCTGTTCCATTGGTCTATAGCTCTGTTTTGGTACCAGTACCATGCTGTTTTGGTTACTGTAGCCTTGTAGTATAGTTTGAAGTCAGGAAGCGTGACGCCTCCAGCTTTGCTCTTTTGACTTAGGATTGTCTTGGCAATATGAGGTCTTTTTTGGTTCCATATGAACTTTAAAGCAGTTTTTTCCAATTCTGTGAAGAAACTCATTGGTAGCTTGATGGGGATGGCATTGAATCTATAAATTCCCTTGGGCAGTAAGGCCATTTTCACGATATTGATTCTTCCTATCCATGAGCATGCTGTGTTTTTCCATTGGTTTGTGTCCTCTTTTATTTCACTGAACAGTGGTTTGTAGTTCTCCTTGAAGAGGTCCTTTACATCCCTTGTAAGTTGGATTTCTAGGTATTTTATTCTCTTTGAAGCAATTATGAATGGAAGTTCATTCCTGATTTGGCTCTCTGCTTGTCTGTTACTGGTGTCTAAGAATGCTTGTGATTTTTGCACATTAATTTTGTATCCTGAGAGATTGCTGAAGTTCCTTATCAGCTTAAGGACATTTTGGGCTGAGACAATGGGGTTTTCTAAATATACAATCATGTCATCTGCAAACAGGGACAATTTGACTTCTTCTTTTCCGAACTGAATACCCTTGATTTATTTCTCTTGCCTGATTGCTCTAGCCAAAACTTCCAACACTATCTTGAATAGGAGTGGAGAGAGAGAGCATCCCTGCCTTGTGCCAGTTTTCAAAGGGAATCTTTCCAGTTTTTGCCCATTCAGTATGACAGTAGCAGTGGTTCTGTCATAAATAGCTCTTATTATTTTGAGGTATGTTCCATCAATACCGAATTTATTGAGCGTTTTTAGCATGAAGGGCTGTTGAAGTTTGTCAAAAGCCTTTTCTGCATCTATTGAGATAATCATATGGTTCTTGTCTTTGGTTCTGTTTATATGCTGGATTATGTTTATTGATTTGTGAATGTTGAACCAGCCTTGCATCCCAGGGATGAAGCCCACTTGATCATGGTGGATAAGCTTTTTGATGTGCTGCTGAATCCAGTTTGCCAGTATTTTATTGAGAATTTTTGCATCGATGTTCATCAGGGATATTGGTCTAAAATTTTCTTTTTTTGTTGTGTCTCTGCCAGGCTTTGTATCAGGATGATGTTGGCCTCATAAAATGAGTTAGGAGGATTCCCTCTTTTTCTATTGATTGAACTAGTTTCAGAAGGAATGGTATCTGCTCCTCCTTGTACCTCTGGTAGAATTCAGCTGTGAATCCATCTGGTCCTGGACTCTTTTTGGTTGGTAGGCTATTAATTATTGCCTCAATTTCAGAGCCTACTATTGGTCTATTCAGGGATTCAACTTCTTCCTGGTTTAGTCTTGGGAGAGTGTCCAGGAAATTATCCATTTCTTCTAGATTTTCTAGTTGATTTGCATAGAGGTGTTTATAATATTCCCTGATGGTAGTTTGTATTTTTGTGGGGTCAGTGGTGATATCCCCTTTATCATTTTTTATTGTGTCTATTTCATTCTTCTCTCTTTTCTTCTTTATTAGTCTTGCTAGTGGTCTGTCAATTTTGTTGATCTTTTCAAAAAACCAACTCCTGGATTCATTGATTTTTTGGAGGGTTTTTGTCTCTATCTCCTTCAGTTCTTCTCTGATCTTAGTTATTTCATGCCTTCTGCTAGCTTTTAAATGTGTTTGCTCTTCCTTCTCCAGTTCTTTTAATGGTGATGTTAGAGTGTCAATTTTAGATCTTTCCTGCTTTCTCTTGTGGGCATTTAGTGCTATAAATTTCCCTGTACACACTGCTTTAAATGTGTCCCAGAGATTCTGGTATGTTGTATCTTTGTTCTCATTGGTTTCAAACAACATCTTTATTTCTGTCTTCATTTCGTTATGTAGCCAGTAGTCATTCAGGAGCAGGTTGTTCAGTTTCCATGTAGTTGAGCGGTTTTGATTGAGTTTCTTAGTTCTGAGATCTAGTTTGATTGCACTGTGGTCTGAGAGACAGTTTGTTATAATTTCTGTTCTTTTACATTTGCTGAGGAGTGCTTTGCTTCCAATTATGTGGTCAATTTTGGAATAAGTGTGATGTGGTGCTGAGAAGAATGTATATTCTGTTGATTTGGGGTGGAGAGTTCTATAGATGTCTATTAGGTCTGCTTGGTGCAGAGATGAGTTCAATTCCTGGATATCCTTGTTAAGTTTCTGTCTCGTTGATCTGTCTAATGTTGACAGCGGAGTGTTGAAGTCTCCCATTATTATTGTATGGGAGTCTAAGTCCCTTTGTAAGTCTCTAAGGACTTGCTTTATGAATCTGGGTGCTCCTGTATTGGGTGCATATATATTTAGGAGAGTTAGCTCTTCCTGTTGAATTGATCCCTTTACCATTATGTAATGGCCTTCTTTGTCTCTTTTGATCTTTGATGGTTTAAAGTCTGTTTTATCAGAGACTAGGATTGCAACCCCTACTTTTTTTTTTTTTTTTTTTTTTTTTTTTTTTTTTTTTTTTTTTTTTTTTTTTTTTTTTTTTTTGTTCTCCATTTGCTTGGTAGCTCTTCCTCCATCCCTTTATTTTGAGCCTATGTATGTCTCTGCATGTGAAATGGGTCTCCTGAATACAGCAGACTGATGGGTCTTGACTCTTTATCCAGTTTGCCAGTCTGTGTCTTTTAATTGGAACATTTAGTCCATTTACATTTAAGGTTAATATTGTTATGTGTGAACTGGATCCTGCCATTATGATATTAACTGGTTATTTTGCTCATTAGTTGATGCAGTTTCTTCCTAGCCTCGATGGTCTTTACATTTTGGCATGTTTTTGCAATGGCTGGTACCGGTTGTTCCTTTCCATGTTTAGGGCTTCCTTCAGGGTCTCTTGTAAGGCAGGCCTGGTGGTGACAATATCTCTAAGCATTTGCTTATCTGTAAAGGATTTTATTTTTCTTCAATTATGAAACTTAGTTTGGCTGGATATGAAATTCTGGGTTGAAAATTCTTTTCTTTAAGAACGTGGAATATTGGCCCCCACTCTCTTCTGGCTTGTAGAGTTTCTGCCGAGAGGTCTGCTGTTAGTCTGATGGGCTTCCCTTTGTGGGTAACCCGACCTTTCTCTCTGGCTGCCCTTAAGATTTTTTCCTTCATTTCAACTTTGGTGAATCTGGCAATTACGTGTCTTGGGGTTGCCCTTCTCCAGGAGTATCTTTGTGGCATTCTCTGTATTTCCTGAATTTGAATGTTGGCCTGCCCTACTAGGTTGGGGAAGTTCTCCTGGATGATATCCTGAAGAGTGTTTTCCAACTTGGTTCCATTTTCCCCCTCACTTTCAGACACCCGAATCAGACGTAGATTTGGTCTTTTTACATTATCGTATACTTCTTGCAGGCTTTGTTCATTTCTTTTTCTTCTTTTTTCTTTTGGTTTCTCTTCTCGCTTCATTTCATTCATTTGATCCTCAATCGCTGATACTCTTTCTTCCAGTTGATTGAGTCGGTTACTGAAGCTTGTGGATTTGTCACGTATTTCTCGTGTCATGGTTTTCATCTCTGTCATTTCGTTTATGACCTTCTCTGCATTAATTATTCTAGCTATCAATTCTTCCACTTTTTTTTAATGATTTTTAGTTTCTTTGCGCTAGGTACGTAATTCCTCCTTTAGCTCTGAGAAGTTTGATGGACTGAAGCCTTCTTCTCTCATCTCGTCAAAGTCATTCTCCGTCCAGCTTTGATCTGTTGCTGACGATGAGCTGCACTCCTTTACAGGGGGAGATGCGCTCTTATGTTTTGAATTTCCAGCTTTTCTGCCTTGCTTTTTCCCCGTCTTTGTGGGTTTATCTGCCTCTGATCTTTGATGATGGCGATGTACTGATGGGGTTTTGGTATAGGTGTTCTTCCTGTTTGATAGTTTTCCTTCTAATAGTCAGGACCCTCAGCTGTAGGTCTGTTGGAGATTGCTTGAGGTCCACTCCAGACCCTGTTTGCCTAGGTATCAGCAGCAGAGGTTACAGAAAATAGAATATTGCTGAACCGCGAGTGTACCTGTCTGATTCTTACTTTTGGAGCTTCCTCTCAGGGGTGTACTCCACCCTGTGAGGTGTGGGGTGTCAGACTGGCCCTAGTGGGGGATATCTCCCAGTTAGGCTACTCAGGGGTCAGGGACCCACTTGAGCAGGCAGTCTGTCCATTCTCAGATCTCAACCACCGTGTTGGGAGATCCACTGCTCTCTTCAAAGCTGTCAGAGTCGTTTGAGTCTGCAGAGGTTCTGCTTTCTTTTTGTTGTTGTTGTTGTTTTTTTTTTTTTTTTTTTTTTTTTTTTTTTTTTTTTTAGCTGTGCTCTGTCCCCAGAGGTGGAGTCTACAGAGACAGGCAGTTTTCCTTGAGCTGCTGTGAGCTCCACCCAGTTCGAGCTTCCCAGCGGCTTTGTTTACCTACTTAAGCCTCAGCAATGGCGGGCGCCCCTCCCCCAGCCTCCCTGCTGCCATTTAGGTTAGATCGCAGACTGCTGTGTTAGCAATGAGGGAGGCTCCGTGGGTGTGGGACCCTCCTGGCCAGGTGTGGGATATATTCTCCTGGTGTGCCCGTTTGCTTAAAGCGCAATATTGAGGTGGGAGTTACCCGATTTTCCAAGTGTTGTGTGTCTCAGTTCCCCTGGCTAGGAAAAGGTTTTCCCTTCCCCCTTGTGCTTCCCAGGTGAGGCGATGCCTCGCCCTGCTTCAGCTCTCACTGGTCGGGCTGCAGCAGCTGACCAGCACCAATTGTCCGGCACTCCCTAGTGAGATGACCCCAGTACCTCAGTAAAAAATGTAGAAGTTCATTTCACAGAAATGAATTATAACAGTCTCTCAGACCACAGTGCAATCAAATTAGAACGTAAGATTGAGAAGTTCACTCAAAACCATACCACTACATAGAAATTGAACAACCTGCTCCTGAATGACTTCTGCATAAAAACGAAATTAAGGTAGATATCAAAAAGTTATTTGAAATTAATGAGAACAAAGAGATAACATACCAGAAATTCTGGGACGCAACTAATGCAATATTAAGTGGGAAATTTATAGCACTAAATGACCACATCAAAAAGCTAGAAAGACCTCAAGTTAACAACGTATCATCACAACTAAAAGAATTATAGAAGCAAAAGTAAACAAACACCAAAGCTAGCAGAAGACAAGAAGTTACCAATATCAGAGCTGAACTGAAGAAGATACAAAGATGCAAGAAAAAAACCTTCAAAAAGTCAATGAATCCAGAAGCTGAAGCTGGTTTTTTAAAGAAAGAAAATAATAAGGTTGCTAGGTTGCTAGCTAAACTAATAAAAATGAAAAGATAGAAGAATCAAATAAATACAATCAGAAGTGATAAGAGGATATTACCACTGATTCCAAAAAAAAAAATACAAACAACCATAAGCAAATGCTATAAACATGATTACGAACACAATCTAGAAAATCTAGATGAAACAGATAAATTCCTGGATGCATATACCTTCTCAAGAGTGAACCAGGAAGAAATTGAATCCCTGACTAGACCAATAATTAGTTCTGAAATTGACGCAGTAAAAAAAATAGCCTATCAACAAATAAAAGCCCAGGAACAGATAAATTCACAACTGAATTTTACCAGAATTAAAAAAAAAAGAGTTGGTACCATTTCTACTGAAACTATTCTAAAAAAAATTGAAAAGAGACACCTCCATAGCTCATTCTATGTGGCCAACATCATCCTGATATCAAAATCTGGCAGAGATACAAAAAAAAAGAAAAGAAAACTTTAGGCCAATATCCTTAATGAATATTCCTGGCAAACTTTTCAATAAAATATTGACAAACCAAATTCAGTAGCACATTGAAAAGCTTATTCACCATGATCAAGTTGGCCTCATCCCTGGCATGCAAAGTTGTTCACCATATTCAAATCAATAAATGTGATTAATCGCATGAACTGAACTAAAGACAAAAACCACACGATTATCTCAATAGATGCAGAAAAACGTCTTTGATAAAATAAAACATCCTTTTGTGTTAAAAACTCAATAAACTGTGTATTGAAGGAACACACCTCAAAATAACGAGACATATATGACAAACCCGCAGCCAATATTACTGAATGAGCAAAAGCTGGAGGCATTCCCCCTTGAAAACTAGCACAAGGCAAGGATGTCCTCTCTCACCACTCCTATTCAAAATTGTATTGAAAGTTCTGGCCAGGGCCGGGCGCGGTGGCTCAAGCCTGTAATCCCAGCACTTTGGGAGGCCGAGACGGGCGGATCACGAGGTCAGGAGATCGAGACCATCCTGGCTAACATGGTGAAACCCCGTCTCTACTAAAAATACAAAAAATTAGCCGGGCGACGTGGCGGGCGCCTGTAGTCCCAGCTACTCGGGAGGCTGAGGCAGGAGAATGGCGTGAACCCGGGAGGCGGAGCTTGCAGTGAGCTGAGATCCGGCCACTGCACTCAAGCCTGGGCGGCAGAGCGAAACTCTGTCTCAAAAAAAAAAAAAAAAAAAGAAAGTTCTGGCCAGGGCAATCAGTCAAGAAAAAAGAAAAAAACGGTATTTAATTAGAAAGGGAGAAAATCTAGATGACGGGTTGAAAGATGCAGCAAACCACCATGGCACATGTATACCTATGTAACAAATCTGCAGGTTCTGCACATGTATTCCAGAACTTAAGGTAAAATAAAATAAAATAAAACAAAATAAAATAAATAGATATTAGATCAATGCCTTTTTATAAAAAGAAAGGGAGATAGTCAAATTATCTTTGTTTGCAGATGATATAATCCTATATCTAGAAAACCCCATTGTCTCATCCCAGAAGCTTCTTAAGCTGATAAAGAACTTCAGCAAAGTCTCAGCCTATAAAATTACTGTGCAAAATCACTGGCATTTCTATAAACCAAAAAAGGCAAGCAGACAGCCACATAACAATTAAAATTCTATTCACAATTGCTGCAAAAAATAATAAAATACCTAGGAATACAGCTAACCACGGAGGTGAAGGACCGCTTGAAGGAGAATTACAAACCATTGATCAAAGAAATCAAAGAAGACAGAAATAAATGAAGAAACATTCCATTCTCATGGATAGGAAGGATCAATATCATGAAAATGGCCATACTGACCAAAGTAATTTACAGATTGAATGCTTCTAATTAGACTGTCATTGACATTCTTCACAGAATTAGAAGAAACTATTTTGAAATTCATATGGAACTAAAAAAGAGACCAAATAGCCAAGACAATTCTAAGTAGAAAGTATAAAGCTGGAGACATCACACTACCCAACTTCAAACTGTACTAGAAGGGTATAGTAACTAAAACAGCATGATACTTGTACAAAAACAGATACATGGACAAATGTAACAGAATAGATATTTCAGAAATAAGGTGACACACTTATAAACATCTGATATTCAACAAACCAAACAAAAACAAAAAATAGGGAAATGACTTTGTATAAATGGTGCTGGGAGTGCTGGCTAGGCATAGGCAAAAAATTGAACCTGGACCTCCTCCTTAAATATATACAAAAATGAACCAAAATGAATTAAAAACTTAAATGCAAAACCCAAGGCTATAAAAGCCCTAGAAGAACATCTAGGCAATACCATTCAGGATATTGGCACAGTCAAAGATTTTATGATGAAATCAACAAATGCAATTGCATTAAAAACAAAACTTGACAAATGTGATCTAATTATACTAACAAGCTTCTGCACATCAAAAGAAATTCTCATCAGAGTGAACAGACAACCTACAAAATGGGTGAAAATCATTGCAACCTATCCATCTGACTAAGGTCTAATATCCAGAATCTAAGATAAACTTAAACAAATTTGCAATTAAAATACAAAGAACACCATTAAAAAGTGGGAAAAAGACACGAGCAGACACTACTCAAAAGAAGACATTTATGCGGCCAACAAACACATGAAAAAAAGCCCAACATCATTGATCATTAGAGAAATGAAAATCAAAACCAAAATGAGATACCATCTCGTGCCAGTCAGAACAGTGATCATTAAAAAGTCACACACGCACACAAAAAAAAAACAAAAACAAACAAACAAACAGATGCAGGCAAGTTTGTGAAGGAAAAGAAGAAACACTTTTACACTGTTGGTAAGTATGCAAATTCATTCAATTGTTGTGGAAGACAGTGTGGTGATTTTTCAATGATCTAGAACCAGGAAAAAACATTTGACCCAGTAAACCCATTACTTGGCATATACCCAAAGGAATATAAATTATTCTACTATAAATATACACGCACATGTATGTTCATTGCAGCACTAGTTACAGTAGCAAAGACATGGAATCAAACTAAATGCCCATCAATAATAGACTGGATAAGGAAATGTGGTACATACACACCATGGAATACTATGAAGACATAAAAATAAATGAGATCATGTCCTTTGCAGGCACATGGATTGAGCTGGAAGCCATTATCCTCAGGAAACGAACATAGGAACAGAAAACAAAACACCATATGTTCTCACTTATAAGTGGGAGCTGAATGATGAGAATATATGGATGGAGACACGGTGGGGGGAACAACATACAATGGAGATTTGGGGGATATTGGAGGGAGGGAGAACATCAGAAAGACTAGCTAATAGATGCTGGGCTTAATAACTGGTGGATGAGATGATCTGTGCAGCAAACCACCATAGTACACGTTTACGTGTATAATGAACCCACATATCCTGAACATGTACCACTGAGCTTCAAAGTAGAAGAAAAAAAAAGGATTAAGGAAAACTTCCTACAGCAACATAAAGTTGAGAACCTAATGATTTAACTGATAATTATTATCAAACATTTAAATAACTAATGCAAATTTTTCTCAAACCATTCTGAAAAATATGGAGGAGGATAAAACACTTTCAAACTTTCTAGGAGGTCATTATAATGATGCTACCAAAATTAGACAAAGATTCATTAAAAAAAATAAACGAAAATATATCTGATGAATATTGATGCAAACATTCTCAGAAAAACACTAATAATCTGAATTCAACAACACATTAAAAAGATAATTCATGATGACCAAGTGGGATTTATCACAGGAATGCAAATCAATCAATGTGATTCAGTATATAAAAAAAGAAGGATAAAAATCATATGATTTTCATTTTCAATCATTTTCAACAGGTGCTGAAAACATTGTTTGATAAAATTCAACATCCCTTCATAATAAAAACCATCCAAAAACTGGTATAGAAGGAACACACCTCACCACAAATAAAGCCCATATGTGAAAGACCCAGCGCTAGTATCACACTAAATGAGGGGGAAAAAAAGACCTGCAAGTCTTTTTTCTAAGATCTGAAACAAGACAAGGGTGATCCATTTCACCACTGTTATTCAACACAGTACTGCAAGCCCTAGCTAGGACAATCAGTCAACAGAAAGAAATTCAGGACATTAAAATTGGAAAGGAGGAAGTAAAATGTTTCTTGTTTACAAATTATATAATCCCATATTTGTAAAAATGTAGATAATTCACCAAAAAACTATTCGAATTAATACATTTAGTAAAGTTGTAAGATACAAAATTAACATAAAAAATCAGTAGCATTTTAATATGCCAACAGAAAGCAATCTGAAAAATAAACCAAAAAAGAACTCCATTTACAACAGATACAAATAAAATAAGGAAACCAGAAATAAACTGAAGAAGTGACTGATCTCTACAACTAAAATTATAAAACACTGATGCAGGAAATTGAAGACGAAACAAAAAAATTGGAAAGATAGGCGCTTGGGAGCAAGATGGCCGAATAGGAACAGCTCCAGTCTCCAGCTCCCAGCGCGACCGACACATAAGACAGGTGATTTCTGCATTTTAAACTGAGGTACCGGGGTCATCTCACTGGGGATTGCCAGATAATCAGTGCTGGTCAGCTGGTGCAGCTCGACCAGCAAGAGCTGAAGCAGGGCGAGGTATCACCTAACCTGGGAAGTGCAAAGGGGAAGGGAATCTCTTTTCCTAGCAAGGGGAACTGATACACACAACACCGGGAAAATCGGGTAACTTCCACCCTAACACTACTCTCTATGAAAGGTCTTAGCAAACAGCACACCAGGAGATGGAGGAAGATCTACCAAGCAAATGGAGAACAAAAAAAAAGGAGGGGTTGCAATCCTAATCTCTGATTAAACAGACTTTAAACCATCGAAGATCAAAAGAGACAAAGAAGGCCATTACATAATGGCAAAGGTATCAATTCAACAGGAAGAGCTAACTATCCTAAATATATATGCAACCAATACAGGAGCACCCAGATTCATAAAGCAAGTCCTTAGAGACTTACAAGGAGACTTAGACTCCCATACAATTATAACGGGAGACTTCAACACCCCACTGTTAACATTAGACAGATCAACGAGACAGAAAGTTAACAAGGATATCCAGGAATTGAACTCATCTATGCAGCAAGCAGACCTAATAGACATCTACAGAACTCTCCAACCCAAATCAACAGAATAAACATTCTTCTCAGCTTCACATCGCACTTATTCTGAAATTGACCACATAATTGGAAGCAAAGCACTCCTCAGCAAATGTAAAAGAACAGAAATTATAACATACTGTCTCTCAGACCACAGTGCAATCAAACTAGAACTCAGGACTAAGAAACTCAATCAAAACCGCTCAACTACATGGAAACTGAACAACCTGCTCCTGAATGACTACTGGGTACATAATGAAATGAAGGCAGAAATAAAGATGTTCCTTGAAACCAATGAGAACTAAGGTACAACATACCAGAATCTCTGGGACACATTTAAAGCAGTGTGTAGAGGGAAATTTATAGCACTAAATGCCCACAAGAGAAAGCTGGAAAGATCAAAAATTGACACTCTAACATCACAATTAAAAGAATTAGAGAAGCAAGAGCAAACACATTCAAAAGCTAGCAGAAGGCAAGAAATAACTAAGATCAGAGCAGAACTGAAGGAGATAGAGACACAAAAATCCCTTCAAAAAATCAATGAATACAGGAGCTGGTGTTTTCAAAAGATCAACAAGATTGATAGACCGCTAGCAAGGCTAATAAAGAAGAAAAGAGAGAAGAATCAAATAGATGCAATAAAAAATGATAAAGGGGATATCACCACCAACCCCACAGAAATACAAACTACCATCAGGGAATACTATAAACACCTCTATGGAAATAATCTAGAAAATCTAGAAGAAATGGATAATTTCCTGGACACTTACACTCTCCCAAGACTAAACAAGGAAGAAGTTGAATCTCTGAATAGACCAATAGTAGGCTCTGAAATTGAGGCAATGTTTAATAGCCTACCAACCAAAGAAAGTCCAGGACAAAATGGATTCACAGCCGAATTCTACCAGAGGTACAAGGAGGAGTTGGTACCATTTCTTCTGAAATTATTCCAATCAATAGAAAAAGAGGGAATCCTCCCTAACTCATCTTATGAGGCCAACATCATCTTGATACCAAAGCCTGGCAGAGACACAACAAAAAAAGAGAATTTTAGACCAATATCCCTGATGAACATCGATGCAACAATCCTCAATAAAATACTGGCAAACAGAATCCAACAGCACATCAAAAAGCTTATCCACTGTGATCAAGTGGGCTTCATCCCTGGGATGCAAGGCTGGTTCAACATACACAAATCAATAAAGGTAACCCAGCATATAAACAGAACCAAAGACAAAAACCACATGGTTATCTCAATAGATTCAGAAAAGGCCTTTGACAAAATTCAACAACGCTTCATGCTAAAAATTCCCAATAAATTCGGTATTGATGGAACGTATCTCAAAATAATAAGAGCTATTTATGACAAACCCACAGCCAATATCATACTGAATGGGCAAAAACTGGAAGAATTCCCTTTGAAAACTGGCATAAGACAGGGATGCCCTCTCTCACCACTCCTATTCAATATAGTGTTGGAAGTTCTGGCTAGGGCAATCACGCAAGAGAAAGAAATAAAGCGTATCCAGTTAGGAAAAGAAGAAGTCAAATTATCCCTGTTTGCAGACGACATGATTGTATATTTAGAAAACCCCATCATCTCATCTCAAAATCTCCTTAAGCTGATAATCAACTTCAGCAAAGTCTCAGGATACAAAATTAATGTGCAAAAATCACAAGCATTCTTACACACCAGTAACAGACAAACAGAGAGCCAAATCAGGAATGAAGTTCCATTCACAATTGCTTCAAGAAGAATAAAATACCTAGGAATCCAACTTACAAGGGATGTAAAGGACCTCTTCAAGGAGAACTACAAACCACTGCTCAGGGAAATAAAAGAGGATACACACAAATGGAAGAACATACCATGCTCATGGATAAGAAGAATCAATATCGTGAAAATGGCCATACTGCCCAAGGTAAATTATAAGTTCAATGCCATGTCCATCATGCTACCAATGAGTTTCTTCACAGAATTGGAAAAAAACTGCTTTAAAGTTCATATGGATCCAAAAAAGAGCCCACATTGCCAAGGCAATCCTAAGTCAAAAGAACAAAGCTGGAGGCATCACGATACCTGACTTCAAACTATACTACAAGGCTACCAAACCAAAACAGCATGGTACTGATACCAAAACAGAGATATAGACCAACGGAAGAGAACAGAGCCCTCAGAAATAATACCACACATCTACAGCCATCTGATCTTTGACAATCCTGACAGAAACAAGAAATGGGGAGAGGATTCTCTATTTAATAAATGATGCTGGGAAAATTGGCTAGCCATAATTAGAAAGCTGAAATTGGATCCTTTCCTTACTCCTTATACGAAAATTAATTCAAGATGGATTAGAGACTTAAATTTTAGACCTAATACCATAAAAACCCTAGAAGAAAATCTAGGTAGTACCATTCAGGACATAGGCATGGGCAAGGACTTCATGTCTAAAGCACCAAAAGCAATGGCAACAAAAGCCAAAATTGACAAATGGGATCTCATTAAACTAAAGAGCTTCCACACAGCAAAAGAAACTACCATCAGAGTGAACAGGCAACCTACAGAATGGGAGAAAATTTTTGCAATCTACTCATCTGACAAAGGGCTAATATCCAGAACCTACAAAGAACTCAAACAAATTTACAAGAAAAAAACAAACAACCCCATCAAAAAGTGGGCAAAGGATATGAACAGAGATTTCTCAAAAGAAGACATGTATACAGCCAACAGACACATGAAAAAATGCTCATCATCACTGGCCATCAGAGATATGTAAATCAAAATCACAGTGAGATACCATCTCACACCAGTTAGAATGTCAATCATTAAAAAGTTAGGAAACAACAGGTGCTGGAGAGGATGTAGAGAAATAGCAACACTTTTACACTGTTGGTGGGATTGTAAACTATTTCAACCATTGTGGAAAACAGTATGGCGATTCCTCCAGTATCTAGAACTAGAAATACCATTTGACCCAGCCATCCCATTACTGGGTATACACCCAAAGGATTATAAATCATGCTGCTGTAAAGACACATGCACACGTATGTTTATTGCGGCACTATTCACAATAGTAAAGACTTGGAATCTACCCAAATGTCCATCAGTGACAGACTGGATTAAGAAAATGTGGCACATATACACCATGCAATACTATGCAGCCGTAAAAAGGGATGAGTTTGTGTCCTTTTTAGGGACATGGATGCAGCTGGAAACCATCATTCTCAGCAAACTATCGCAAGAACAGAAAACCAAACACCGCATGTTCTCACTCATAGGTGGGAATTGAACAATGAGATCACTTGGACTCGGGAAGGGGAACATCACACACCGGGGCCTATTATGGGGAGGTGGGAGGGGGGAGGGATGGCATTGGGAGTTACACCTGATGTAAATGACGAGTTGATGGGTGCTGACGAGTTGATGGGTGCAGCACATTAACATGGCACAAGTATACATATGTAACAAACCTGCACATTGTGCACATGTACCCTAGAACTTAAAGTATAATAATTAAAGAAAAGAAAAAAAATTTAAAAAAATTGTTATAATTTTACATTTTTTAATTATAAGGGAATTAGAAATATATTGAAATTAATTCAAATGATAATTTAAATTAGAGCGATTTATGGCATCTTCCTGATAAAATTTCTTCCATTACTATGAATAGTAATAATTTGCATTGCTCTAAACAGAAAGTGTTTACATTACTATGAGTTTTCTTCAAGTTAACTTCTATCTCTAAATATTTGTATATAGCCTAGTCAATCAGAGAATTTAAAACACCACTCTAGAATCAGATAATCCCATAAATCATCAGATAATATCCAGCATTCTTTCAAATGAACACCCAGTATTCACCTTTGCCCACTTCCAAATCTTCAAAAATTTGTCTTTGTAGTTTAAAAAGGGTAATCTGGAGATAAGATTGATAATATTAGGACTAAGAGATAACTTGGCCTCACAAACCTTAAATGAAAGACATTCTATGAGCATTGAATGAGTAACAGAATCTCAAAAGAAGGGGGACAGGGCTCATACAAAATAGGAAATTCTATCATTTTTAGAATATACATCATTGTCTTTTATTTCTAAGAAGGGTATTCACAAAACCCTTGGCTTCCTGTGATTCAGTATACCAATCCATAGCTTTATGCCAATAATCCTTAACAATTAATGTGGAGCTACTCATTTCTCAAATGCAAACTGTGTTTGATGGAGGATTATATGTGTCAATGTGCCTGGGTCATGGAAGGCCAACATATTTGGGCAAACATTATTCTGGAGGTTTCAGGATGACTTTGACATTTTAACTGACAGGCTGAGTAAAGCCAGTCACCCTTCCTAATGTGGATGGGAATCATTCAATCAGTTGAAGGCCTAGGTAAAACATAAGGCTGAGTTTTTTCCTAAATAAGAAATCATTTCCTCCTCTTGTATGACCGTCTTGAGCTGAAACATATGTGTTTTCCTATGTTTGAACTTGAAGTGAAACATTGGCTCTCTCTGGGTCTTGAGCCTGCTAGCCTTCAAACTGAAACCACACCATCAGCTCTCCTGGTTCTCAAGCCATCCTATTAGAACTGGAAAAACACCAGTGGTTCTCCTGTGTCTCCAACTTGTTGACTGCAGATATTGGGACTTGTCAGTTTCTGTAATCACATGAACCAATTTCTTCTAATAAATCTGTTTTTATTTGGTTACTGTTTCTCTGGAGAACTCTGATAAATACCCTGTGTGTTTATAACTTCAAGATTTAAATACCTATTCATCATCATTTATGATATTATTATACTTTTTGATTCCATTTGGTATTCTCTTGAGTATCAAATAAAAGATTGAAACTCCAAAAAAAATTGGAAATATATTTTATGTTCATGAACTAGAAGAATGCATATTGCTAGAATGTCCATACTACCCTAAACAATCTACAGATTTAAATAAACCTTTAACAAAATACTAATGACATTCTTCATAAAAATTTTTAAAATCCTAATGTTTATATAAAACCACAAAAGTCCTAGAATAGCCAAAGCCATTTTGGGCAAAAAAATAAAATAAAATAAAATAAATAACAAAAACTGGAGAAACCACATTCCTGGACTTCAAATTATACTGCAGAACTCTAGTAACCAACATAGCATTGTACTGGAGTAAAAATAGATACACAGACCAATGGACACAGTACAGAATAGAGAATTCATAAATAAGTCCCCACATCTACCACGAAGTAATTCTCAAAAAGGGTGCCAAAATCATGCAATGGGAAAATGACAGTTTATTCAATTAATGGTGCTGGGAAAACTGAATATTGTATGCAAAAGAGTGAAACTTACCAGTAACTCCCAACGTACACAAAAAACAATCAAAATGGATTAATATGTAAATCTAAGACCTCAAACTATGAAATTACTAAAAGAAGACATTGGGTAAACTCTCCAGAATACTGGTCTGGGGAAAGACTTATTCAATAATACCCCCAAAGCATAGGCAACCAGATAAATTGACAAATTAAATCATATCAAGTTAAAAAGCTTCTGCACAGCAAAATAAACAATCAAAGAAGTAAAGAGACAACCTACAGAATGAGAGAAAAGACATAAGGAGCTGAAATGACTCTATAGAAAATTCTAACTATACACTTAAAAGTGGACAAAAGATATGAATTGATGTTTCTCAGAAGAAGAAATACAAAAGGCAAACAGAAATGCAAATCAAAACTGCAATGAGATATATTCTCACCTCAGTAAAACATGGCTTTTTTCCCAAACACAGGTAATAAATGCTGTTGAGGATATGGAGAAAAGGGAACTTGTACACTGTTGGTGGCAATGTAAATTAAAGCAGAAATCCATGGAGGTTCCTTTAAAAAAAAAAAAAAAAGATTGAACTACCATATTATCTTTTAATTACATTACTGGATACTTATTCAGAGGAAATTAAAATCAGTATGTCAAAAACATCCTTTCCTTACTCCTTATACAAAGATTAATTCAAGATGGATTAGAGACTTAAATGTTAGACCTAATACCATAAAAACCCTAGAAGAAAATCTAGGTAGTACCATTCAGGACATAGGCATGGGCAAGGACTTCATGTCTAAAACACCAAAAGCAACGGCAGCAAAAGCCAAAATTGACAAATGGGATCTAATTAAACTAAAGAGCTTTTGCACAGCAAAAGAAACTACCATCAGAGTGAACAGGCAACCTACAGAATGGGAGAAAATTTTTGCAATCTACTCATCTGACAAAGGGCTAATATCCAGAATCTACAAAGAACTCAAACAAATATACAAGAAAAAAACAAACAACCCCATCCAAAAGTGGGCAAAGGATATGAACAGACATTTCTCAAAAGAAGACATTCATACAGCCAACAGACACATGAAAAAATGCTCATCATCACTGGCCATCAGAGAAATGCAAATCAAAACCACAATGAGATAACATCTCACACCAGTTAGAATGGCAATCATTAAAAAATCAGGAAACAACAGGTGTTGGAGAGGATGTGGAGAAATAGGAACACTTTTACACTGTTGGTGGGATTGTAAACTAGTTCAACCATTATGGAAAACAGTATGGCAATTCCTCAAGGATCTAGAACTAGATGTACCATATGACCCAGCCATCCCACTACTGGGTATATATCCAAAGGATTATAAATTATTCTACTACAAAGACACATGCACACGTATGTTTAGCACACCAACATGGCACAAATATACATATGTAACAAACCTGCACGTTATGCACATGTACCCTAGAACTTAAAGTATAATAAAAAAATAAAATAAATAAAAATAAAATAAAAAAAAAAAGAAAATGGAAGGCAACAAATGCTTGTCACCCAGCCAGCCCACAATGCTCACTTGTATGAAGACATTAGTTTTTCATGTATTCAGAAGGGTACTTTTAGACTTGATTTGGCCATGAAGTGAGGTCATCTCTCAAATATGCATTAAATAAGTGAATTCTGGCTAAAAAAAAAAAAAAAGAAAAAAAGATATCAGTACCCTATGTTTATTTCAGCACTGTTCACAATGGCTAATATTTATTTATTTATTTATTTATTTTTTTATTTTTTTAACTTTTATTATATGTTTGGAGGTACACGTGAAGGTTTGTTACATAGGTAAACATGTGTCGTGGGGGCTTGCTGTACCTATTTTATCTCCCAAGTATTAAGTCCAGCATGCAATAGTTATTATTTTCTGCTTTTCTCATTCCTCCCACCCTCCTCACTCAAGTGGACCCCAATGTCTGGGCAAGATTTAAAGGTGGGTGAAGCAAGATAAGGTCGTAGTCTGGCAGAGTTCCTTGTGGCAAATGGTAGCTGTGGCTATGGAGTGAAGACATTCTGCCTTTGGAAAGGTGAGGGAAGAGTGGGAAGGATCACATCAAGTTATTTTAGCTCTGGCTTGGCTACAGTACCATAGAAAATTAGATATGCTTCTACGGATTTTGTCTCTATGCCCTGACCCAAGGTAGGCACCACTCTACCCACCTAGGGCCTTGAGTACTTGCTATCCTAAAGGGAAAGACACAGACCTGGCTGGCTTTGACATCTGGTGATCACAGAGCCCCAGAACCTTGAGCAAAATAAGCAGTAACCAGGAAGTGGTTACAGAAGGCCTAGAGTTAGACTCAGTGCTATGTTGGCTTCAGCTCTGACCCAGTGCAGTCAAGGCGGTGGTGACCACAAGAGTGCTTGTGTTACTCCACCCCCAGCTTTAAGTGGCTCACCATAGAGAGAGTGGCTTTGTTTGTTTAGGAGAAATAAAGGGAATAGAATGTGATTATCCACCTGATAAACCACAGAATTGTTCAGGTCTTATTTAAGACCATTAAGGCTATGAATCTGCAAAAAAACACAGCATTACTGGGAATGTGGTGCTATCTAAAGCAGATAAAGTTTAGATAACAACACCCAAGTGCTTTCAAATACCTGGTAAGTATCACCAAGAAAAACAAGTACAAACAAGCCCAGATAATGAAGACTACAGTAAATATCAAACTCTTAAATGCCCAGACACAGAAGAAAATCTACTAGCATCAATACCGTCCAGGAAAACATAACTTCTCCAAGTGAACTAAATAAGGTACCAGAGATCAATCCTGAAAAAAAAAAAAAAAAAAAAAAAAAAAAAAAAAACAGAGATAAGTGAACTCTCAGACAGATAATTCAAAAGATGTGTGTTGAGGAAGCTAAAATTCAAGGTAACACAGAAAAGAAATTCAGAATTCTTTCAGATAAATTTAACAAAGACCTTAAATAATTTAAAGTATGAAGCAGAAATTCTGTAGCTGAAAAATACAGTTGATAGAATATCATCGGAAGAAGTATTAGAGTCTTTTAATAGATCAAGAAGAAGAAAAAGTTAGTGAGCTTGAAGACAGTCTATTTGAAAATATACAGTCAGAGGAGATAGAAGGAAAAAAGAAGAAAAAACAGTGAAGCAAGCAAGTATAAAGGAACTAGGAAATAACTTCAAAAGAAAAAACTTGAGACTTATTGGCCTTAGAGAGGAGGTAGAATAAGAGATGGGGTAAAGAATGTATTCAAAGGAATAATAACAGAACTTTTCAAACACAAGCACTTGGCATATATATACACACACACACACATATATATATACATATATATATATATATGTATATATATATACACACACACACACACACACACACACACACATTCAACATTGGAGGACCCAGATATACATAAGAAATATTATTAGAGCTAAAATAAACAGGTAGTCCACAATAGAATAATAGCTGGAGACTTCAACAGCCCACTTTAAGCATTGGACAGATATTCCATACAGATAATTAACAAAGAAACGTTTGACTTAATCTGCACTATAAACCGAATTAATCTAATAGATATTTACAGAACATTTCATCCAATGGCTGCAGAATACACATTCTTCTTCTCAGCCCACTGATAATTTTCAAGGATAGACTATATGTTAGGTCTCAAAACAAGTATTAAAACTTGAAAAAAAATTAAAACAATGTCAAGCATATTTTCTCATGACAATAACACTCAGAATTAGTAACAAGAAGACTTTTGAAACTATGCAAATACATGGAAATTAAACAATATGCTCCTGAATAACCAGTTGGTCAGCGAAAAAACCAAGAAAAAATATTAAAATCTTTTGAAAAAAGTGATAATGGAAGCACAACATACCAAAACCTATTGAATACAGCAAAATCAGTACTCAGAGAGAAATTTATAGCTACAAGTGCCTGCATCAAAAAAAAAGAAAACAATTGCAAATAAACAATCTAACAATACATCTTAAAGAAGTAAAAATGCAAAAGCAAACCAAACCAAATATTAGTAGCAGAAAATAAATATTAAAAATCATAACAGAAATAAATTTGAAAAAAATACAAAAAAAATAAAATATAAAGTTGTTTTGTTGAAAAGTTAAACAAAATTGACAAGCTATTAGTCATACTAACACAAAAAGAGAGAACATCTATATAAATACAATTATAAATAAAAAGAAAACATAACAGCTGACACTGCAGAAATTAAAAGTATAACTAGCAGTCACTATTAACAGCTATATGCCAGTAAGTTGAATAATAGAGAAGAAATAGGCAAATTCTTAGAAACACGCAACCTATGAAGAATGAACTAGGGAGAAATCCAAAATCTTAACAGACTAATAACAAATGATGAGATCAAAGCCATAATAAAACGAATTCCAGAAAATAAATGCTCCGGGCCTTGTGGCTTCACTACTGAATTTTACCAAACATTTAAGGAATAACTAATATCCATCCTATTCAAACTAGTCTGAAAAATAGAGGAAGAGGAATTACACCCAAGCTTATTCTATGAGGTCAGTGTTAACCTGATATTAAAAAAGAAAAGAAAAGGAAAGGAAAAAACACATTTAAAAAGGAAAATGACAGGCCAATATATCTGATAAATATGAATGTGAGAATTCTAAACAAAATAATAACAAAGTGAATTCAACAAAACAGTAAAAGAATCATTTATCATGACCACGTGGGATTTATTCCACTTAGAATAAATACACATATCCAATAATGTGATATATCATATCTACAGAATAAAGGATAAAACTATATGATAATTAAAGTTGATGACAAAAAAGCATTTGATAAAATTCAACATTGATTTATGATAAAATCTCAAAAAAATGGGTATAGAGGAAACATATCTTAACACAATAAAAGACATAAGGCATATATATCAGACATACCACTAGTACCATAATAAATGAGGAAAAGTAGGAAGACTTTCCCATGAGATCTGGAACACAACAAGAATGGCTGCTTTTCCACTGCTGTTTAACAAAATACTGGAATCCGTAGCTAGAGCAATCAGACAAGAGAAAAACATAAAGGGCATCCAAATTTGAATGAAAGAAGACAAATCATATTTGTTTACAGATAATGTAATTTTATATATGAAAAAAATCCAAAGGTCCCACAAGAAAACTATTAGAACTAATAAATAAGTTCAAAAAAGCGTCAGGATACAAAATCAACATAGAAAAATCAGTAACATTTCCATATGCCAACAGTGAGCAATCTGAAAAAAACAATAAGAAAAGTAATTTCATCTACAATACCCTCAAATAAAATTAAATACCTAGACGTTGAACAAAGTAAAATATCTCCATAATGAAACCTAGAACACCAACAAAAAGCATTGAAGAAGATACCAAAAGAGAGAAAAATATTCCATGTTCATGGATTGAAAAAATCAATATTGTTAAACTATCCAAACTACTGAAAACAATCTCCAGATTCAATGCAATGCCTATCAAAACACCATGACATTCTTCACAGAAATAGAATAAACAATCCTAAAGTTTATATGGAACAAATAAACACCCAAAATAGCCACAGCTACCTTAAGCAAAAAGAACAAAGCTAGAGGAATCATATTACCTGACTTCAAATTATACTACAGAGCTATAGTCATCAAAACAGCATGGTTCTTTCTTTTTTTCTTTTTTAAAGACATGTAGACAAAGAGAACAGTATAGAGAACTCAAAAACAAATTTACAGACTTACAGTTAACTCATTTTTTGACAAAGGTGCCAAAAACGTACCCTGGGGAAAAAACAGACTCTTTGATCAATGTTGCTGGGGAAACTGAATATCCATATGCAGCAGATTAAAGCTAGACCTTTATTTAATGCCATATATAAAAGTTGAATCAAAATGAATTAAAAACCTAAATCTAAGATATCAGATTATGAAACCACTACAATAAAACTTTGGAAAAACTCTCCAGGTCACTGGTCTGGGCAAAAGTTTCTTGAGCAATACCCCACAAGCACAGACAAACAAAGCAAAAATGGACACACTGGATTGCATCAACTTAAAAATCTCTTGAACAGTAAAGAAAAAATCAACAAAGTGAAGTGACAACCCACAGAATGGCAGAAAATATTTGAAAACTCTCCATTTGACAAAGGATTCATAACCAGAATATATAAGAAGCTCAAAGAGGTCTATAGAAAATGAAATCTAATAATCAGATTTAAAAATGGGCAAAAGAAGTGAACACATGTTTCTCAAAATAAGACTTACAAGTTACAGTTATGGGAAAAGGGATTCAATACTATTTTTTCATAACAATTGATAATCAAAACTACAGTGAGATGTAATTTCACCCCAGTTGAATTGGTTTATATCAAAAAGAGAGGCTACATATCTGGTAAGAATGCGTACAAAAGGGAACCTACTTACACTGTTGGTAGAAATGTACATTACTAAAACCACTATGAGAACTGTTTAGAGTTTCCTCAAAAAACTAAAATTAGAGCTACTAAGTTATTTAGCAATTCCATTCCTATGTATATAAACAAAGAAAAGGAAATCAGTATACTGAATAGATATCTGCACTTCTATTTTTGTTGCAGCACTGTTTAGAATAGCCATGATTTGGAAGTAACCTAAGTGTTTATTAATAGATGAATGAATAAAGATGTAGTATATGTACACAATGGAGTACTATTCAGCCATAAAAAAAAATGAGATCCTATCATTTGTCACAACATGGGTGGAACTGGAGATCGTTATGTTAAATAAAATGTGCCATGTACAGAAAAACAAACATCACATATTTTCATTTATTTGTGTGATCTAAAAGTCAAAACAACTAATCTCATGGACATAGAGTAGAAATGTGGTTACCAAAGGCTGGAAAGGGAAGCTGGAAAGGACATAGAGTAGAAGTATGGTTACCAGAGTCTGGAAAGGGGCTGGGAAAGAGGTGGGGATGGTTAATGTAGCAAATAGAAAGAATGAATAAGAAATAATATTTCATTACACACCAGGGTGACTACAGTCAATGGTTACTTAACTGTATGTTTTAAAATAACATTTAAAATGTGATTGCATTAATTGTAACAAAAGGAATAAATGCTTGAGGGGATGTATAGCCCATTCTCCATGATATAATTATTTTACATTGCATCCTTGTGTTAAAAATGTCTCATACACCCAACCAATATATACACCTAAAAAATAAAAAATAAATAAAAAGTAAAAACAAAAAGAAAAAACAATAACCAAGATTTGAAAGCAGCCTAAGTGTCCATCAAAAGTGAATGAATGAAGAAAATATGGTACATATACATAATGAAGTACTATTCAACCATAAAAAATAATAAAATTCTGTCATTTGCAATTACATAGATTGAACTGGAGGTCATTATATTCAGTAAAATAAGATAGGCAAAAAAATGACAAGCTTCTAATGTTCTCACTTATTTTGTTGAAACTAAAAATCAAAACACTTTATTTCATGGCTATAGAAGGTATAATGATGGTAACCAGAGACTGGGAAGAATAATTAGTGGAACGGGAGATTGTGGAAGTTTAATGTGTGCAAAACTATAATTAGATAGAATAAGATCTAGTATTTGATAGCACAAGAGGGTGACCACTGTCAACAATAATTTGTTGTACATATTAAAATAACTAAAAGAGTATAATTAAATAATTAGTAACACAAAGAAATGACAATGGCTGGGCGCGATGGCTCAAGCCTGTAATCCCAGCACTTTGGGAGGCCGAGACGGGCGGATCACGAGGTCAGGAGATCGAGACCATCCTGGCTGACACGGTGAAACCTCGTCTCTACTAAAAAAATACAAAAACCAGCCGGGCGAGGTGGCGGGCGCCTGTAGTCCCAGCTACTCGGGAGGCTGAGGCAGGAGAATGGTGTAAACCCGGGAGGCAGAGCTTGCAGTGAGCTGAGATCCGGCCACTGCACTCCAGCCCGGACGACAGAGCGAGACTCCACCTCAAAAAAAAAAAAAGAAAAAAAAAAACAAAGAAATGACAAATGCTTGAGGAGATGGATATCTCATTTACCTTGATGTGATTATTATTAATTGTATTCGTTTATAGATATATCTCATTTACCCTATAAATATATACACCTGCTATGTACACATAAAAATTAGAAATATAAAAAAATTTAAAAATAGTTAAAACTTTATACAAAGTAATAATAGACTGAGGCAGAAAATTAACAACAGAAGACTTGAATTAGTAAATTAGCTTAATGTGCTACATCACAAGTAAAATTTCAAGTTTTACAAAGGTTTAAACAATGGAATGTACTCCAATTATTGTCCTTTTAGATAATGCAAGACAAAATATCAGGAGAATTTTACTCTGAAATAGATTTGCCACATTTAAGACAATTTTCTAGTTTTCTCTTCTACTAGTTTCTACAATAGCAAACGACAGTCAAACTTGATAACTTTATTGTCCCCAAACCAAACCTTAACTTTACCACTACTGTATCTCTGTTCATACTGAGTCCAGTACTTAAACTTCTTTCCTCTCAATGAACAGCCATTGAAATCATATACATTCTTACAGGTCCATCTCAACAGCTTTCTCATGCAAGAGCCTCCCTTAAGCATCTCTACAATAAAGTCATAGATTCAAATGTTTGGTGTGAGATTTGGAAGTCAAACTCCTCTTTCTAATTGCAAAAAAAAAAAAAAAAAAAAAAAAAAAAAAAAAAAAAAAAAAAAAAAAAAAAAAAAGAAAGAAAGAAATAAAGAAAAAGAAAAAGAAAAAAATGTAATTTTTACTCCCTTGAGTCACTTTTAGTTCTTATTCTTATCACACCCTATCTACTAAATCATATACATACGGTCTCAACTTGTGATGAGGTTACTTCCCCATAAGCTCAACATATGTTGAAAATATTGTAAGTAAACTTGCATTTTTGACTTATGATATATTTTGGACTTACAATGGGTTTATATGCATGTAACTCCACTGTAAGGTTAGGAGCAAACGAATGCAAATCACTTTCATAGCATTATATAGTTGAAAAATTGTAAGTCAAACCACCATAAGTCGAGGACTTTCTGTGTTTCTAAGTGTATGAAAACGCGCCCTTCTTATATCTGCATCTTGAACAACACTGAGCACTGTCCTTTGTGCTTAAAACTGGTAAAAATAAACACTGGTGAAAATAAGCAATTGGATTAATATATAAATTAATGTAAACATTGTACACTGGAAAAGCAAGAGATTATAAGGAGAACAGTGTGGCAGCTTCCGAAGTTGCAACATGTGACAAAATCTGAAATACTATATGAGATATTTATTTTATTGTCTCCCCTATGTGTCTATGAAACTTTATTTTGTAGCAGAATTGAATCTGTTATATAAGTTTGAAAAATGATACTATTGTTATTACTATGATCCATGATTGTGGAATGCATTACAAACATTTACAAAATACACTACTATGCTAGGTCTTAATGAATTTGTATTTCATTGTAGAAGAGAGCATTTATAAAGAATGAAATCTACCTTAACTTGAATGACAATATTTGAGATATTTTAAATGAGCATTTAATCAAAATTTAGTCAAGTGATAATATGGTAATTAAATATCCATTGTTTGCATAAGGCCTCTGATTGAGTTTAATAAGCACATGAAAGATAGAAATCTGGTTACCATGAGTTCCCTGCAAAAAGAAACAGACTGTGTTAAGAAAGGCATAATTGATTTAAAAAGCAACACTAGAGTTGTGACTCAAGCTAATCCAATCTACTGCATTCTATTCACAAGGCAAATATCATCCTCTATTGCTGAGTTGTAAAATGAAACTACTTTATTACAGCTATTTGTAGCTTCTTTACATTTCTTGTTTTATTAGGGAGCTTCAGAATACATAAAACCTAAAACATATTATGAAATTATGTGTCACAATTGCTCCAAAGACAGATCACTTATTAGGATAAATAAAATGTCTATAAAATTTGATGACTGAGACTTTGCTTCCCACTTTTCCTTTTTACAAAGAGCTTCATTACCTCTATTTTCACTTTTGTTTTTAACTTTTGTGGGTACATAGTATATATATATAGATATGCAGTACATGAGATATTTTGATACAAGCATACAATGCATAATAATAACATCAGTGTGAACGGAGTATCATCGCCACAAGCATTTACCATTTTTTTGTTACAAGCATTCCAGCTATACTCCTTTAGTTATTTTTAAATGTACAACAACAAAAATATTGTTGACAGTAGTCATCCTCCTGTGTTATCTAGATCTTATTTATTCTATCTAACAATATTTTTGTACCCATTAACCATCCCTATATTCCCTACCTCACACTACCCTTTCTAGCCTCTGGTAAATATCCTTCTACTCTGCATCTTCATGAGTTCATTTTTTTTCTGTAATTTAGATCCCACAAGTGTATGAGAACATGCAAAGTTTATCTTTCTGTATTTGACTTATTTTACTCAACGTAATGACTTCTAGTTCCATCCATGTTGTTACAAATAACAGAATTTTGTGCTTTGTTATAGTTAAGTAGAATTTTATTTTGTATATGCAACATATTTTCTTTATCCATTTATCTGTTAGTGAACATTCAGGATGCTTTCAAATCTGGACTATTGTGAATAGTGCTGCAATAAACGTAAGAGTGAAAATATCCCTTAACTATAGTGATTTCCTATATAGAGGGTTTATAACTAGCTGTGGGATTACTGGATCATATGGTAGCTCTATTCTTAGTTTTTTGAAGTATCTCCAAACTGTTCCCCTTAGTGGATGTACTAATTTACGTCTCCAACAACAGTGTGCAAAGGTTCCCTTTTCTTCACATCTTTGCCAGCATTTGTTATTGTCTGTCTTTTGGACATAAGCCATTTCAACTGGGTTGAGATGATATCCCATTATATCTTTGATTAGCATGTATCTGATGATCAGTGATGTTTATAGCACCATATCATATGTCTTTTGTCATTTTTATGTCTTTTATTTTGAGAAATATCTATTCAGATCTTTTCTTTTTTATGTCAAATTATTAGACTTTTTCCTGTAGAGTTGTTTGAGCTCCTTATATATTCTGGTTATTAATTATTTGTCAGATGAATAATTTGCAAATATTTTCTCTCATTCTGTGAGTTTTCTCTTCACTTTGTTGATTGTTTCCTTTTCTTATGCAGAAGCTTTTTATCTTGATGTGATTCCATTTGTACACTTTTGCTTTGGTTGCTTGTGCTTTAAGTGTATAACTCAAAAAAATCTTTGCCCAGACCAATGTCCTGGAGAGTTTCCCTGAATTTTTCTTTTTGTAGTTTCATAGTTTGTGAGCTTAAATATAACTCCTTAATACATTTTGTTTTCTCTTTCGTATATTGTGAGAAATGTGGGTCTAATTTTATTCTTCTGCATATGGATATCCTGTTTTCCCAGCACCAATTATTGAAGAGACTGTACTTTCTTCAATTAATGTTCTTTGCATCTCTGTGGAATGTAAGTTCACTGTAGATGTGTGGATTTATTTAGGGGTACTATTCCGCTTCATTGTTCTATGTGTCTCTTTTGTGACAATACAATCCTGTTTTGGGTACTACAGATATGTAGAATAATTCGAAGTCAGGAAATGTGATTCCTCCAGTTTGTTATTTTTGCTCAGAATTACTTATTATTCTAAGTCTTTTGTAATTTTAGGACTTTTTTTTATTTCCATGAAGAACATCATTGGTATTTTGATAGAGATTGCACTGAATCTGTAGATAGCTGTTGGTGGTATGGACAGTATAACTATATTGATTTTTTTTTTCAATTTGTGAACATGAAATATCCTTCTATTTTTGTCTCATTCAATTTTTTGAAGAATTATTGTATAATTTTTTATCTTAGAGAACTTTCATGTCTTTGGTTAATTCCTACATACTTTATTTTACTTGTAACTATTGTAAATATGATTCCTTTATGGATTTCTTTTCAGATTGTTCGCTGTTGGCATATAGAAATGATACTAACTTTTATGTTGATTTTGTGACCTACAACTTCACTGAATTTGTTTATCAGTTCTAATATTTTGTGAAGCCTGTAGCTTTTTCTAAATATGATAGCATGTCATCAGCAAACAAGAACAATTTGACTTCTTTCTTTTTAATTTGGTGCCCTTCATTGCTTTATCCTCTCTAATTGCTCTACCTGGAACTCCCAGTATTATGCCTAATAATGGTTGCAAAAGGGGGCATCCTTATTGTGCTCCCAATCTTAAAGGATAGGTTTTCAGTTTTTTTTTTTTTTTTTCCCCCATGAATTATGGTACTAACTGTTGGTCTGCCATCTATGGTTTTTATTACATTGAGATATGTGCTTTCTGTATCCATTTTTTTTTTAACTTTTATTTTAAACCTACATGTAGGTTTCTTATATAGGTAAACTGGTGTCATGGGGGTGTGTTGTACAGATTATTTCACCTCCAAGGTATTAAGCCTAGTACCCATTAGTTATTTTTCCTCATCCTCTCCTTCCTTCCATTCTACAGTCTCCAATAGGCCCCAGTGTGTGTTGTTCCCCTCTATGTGTTCATATGTTGTCATTATTTAGCTCCCACTTATAAGAGAGAAAATATACAGTGTTTGATTTTCTGTTCTCGCATTAATTTACTAAGGGTGGTGGTTTTGTTCTTTCTAGAGAAAACACACACACACACACACACACACACACACACACACACACACACACATGATTATCTCCATGGAAGTAGAATAGGATTTTGATATACCCAGTTTTTTAAAAAAATTTTATCATAAAAGTTATTGAATTTTATGTAATGCCTTTTTAGTATCATTTGAAATAATCACATGGTTTTTGTTTATTCTCTTCATATAATGTATTAATATCACATTGATTGATTTGTGTGTGTTTAATCATCCTTGCATCCTAGGATAAATCTCACTTTACCACGAATGGCCTTTTTTTAATGTGCTTAATTAAGTTTACTATAACAGTATTTTGTTTAAGATTTTTGCTTCAGTATTTGTTGTTGATATTACTCTATAGATTTTTTTCTCATATATCTTTATCTGGTTTTGGTATTAGAATAATACTGGCCTCAAATAATGAGTTAGGATGGATCTCCTCCTCCTTTTTTTTTGGGAATAGTTTGAGTAGGATTGGTATTAGTTCTTCCTTAAATGTTTGGGAGAATTCAGCTGTGAATCCATCAGGTCTTGGGCTTATTTCTTTTTTGACCAGAGTAGTTTTTATTATGGCTCCAATCACATTACTTTTTATTAGTCTGTTCAGGTTTTGGATGTCTTTATGGTTTAATCTTGATAGATTGTAAGTGTCTTGGAATTTACTCATTTCTTCTTGATTTTTTTTATTTGTTGGCATAGAGTTGCTCATAGTAACCACTAATGATACTTTGAATTCCTGTGGTATCAGCTGCAATGTTTCTTTTTTTCTCTAATTATTTTTTAATTTCGCACTTTCGTTTTTTTTTTTTTTTTTTCAGTCTGTCCAAAGGTTTGTCAATTTTATTCGTTCAATACATTTGTTTCATTAATATTTTGTATGGTTTTCTTTATTTAATTTATTTATTTTCTAAGCTTTATTTTTTTTTTTCTACTAATCTTCGAGATGGAGTTTCGCTTTTGTTGCCCAGGCTGGAGGGCAATGATGGGATCTCTGCTCACTGCAACCTCCGCCTCCCGGATTCAAGTGATTCTCCTGCCTCAGCCTCCTGAGTAGCTGGGATTGCAGGTGCCTGCCACCACGCCTGGCTAATTTTGAGGGGTATTTTTAGTAGAGAGGGAGTTTCACCATGTTGGCCAGGCTGGTCTCAAACTGCTGATCTCAGATGATCCACCCTCCTTGACCTCCCAAAGTCCTGGGGTTGCAGGTGTGAGTCACCCTGCCCAGTCAGCTTTACTAATTATTTAAGATGCAGTGTTAGCTTGTTTATTTGAAGTTTTTCTTCTTTTTCAGTATAGGCACATATAACTACAAACCTGCCTGTTAATATTACTTTTGGTATATGCCATAAATGTTGCTTTGTTGTGTTTCATTATCATTTGTTTCAGAAATTTTTCAATATTCTTAATTTATTCATTGACCCACTGGTCATCCAGGACCATATTGTTTAATTTCCATTTATTTGAATATTTTCCAAAGTTTTTCCTGTCATTGATTTCACGTTTTATTCTATTGTGGTCACAGGAGATGCTTGATGTTATTTCAATTTTTCTGAATGTTTTAAGATTTGTTTTTATGGCCTAACATATAGCCTGTGTTTGAGAATTATCCATGTGCTGAGAAAAAAAATGTGTATTCTGCAGCCATTGGATGAAATGTTCTGAAAATATATATTAGGTCCATACGGTCTATAGTGCAAATTAAATCTAATTTGGTATTGTTGGTTTTCTGTATGGATGATCTGTCCAATGCTGAAGGTGGGGCATTGAAATCTCAAGCTGTTATTGTATTGGGGTCTCTCTCTTTAGATTTAATAGTATTTGCTTTATATAGCTAGGTGCTCCATTGTTGGGTGCATATATATTTGCAATTATTATAGTTTGTTGCTGAATTGACTCCTTTATCATTACATAATAACTTTTCTTGTTCATTTTTATAGTTTTTGCCTTAAAATCCATTTTGTCTTATATAACTACTTCAGCTCTTTTTTTTATTTCTATGGCATGAAATATATTTTACCATTACTTTATTTTTATTTATGTGTGTCTTTATAGGTGAAGGGTGTTTCTTGTAGGCAATAGATCAATCAGTCTTGCTTTTTTCATACATTCAGCAGTCTATATCTGTTGATTGGACAGTTTAGTCCATTTACATTTTATGTTATTATGCATAATTAAGAACCTAACTCTGCCATAATATTATTTATTTTCTAGTTGTTTTGTGGTCTTCTCTGACTTCTATCTTTTTCTTCACTTTCGTGAAGGTGATTTCCTCTGGTGATACGTTCTAATTTTTTTTATGTGTGTATCTATTGGTTTTTAAATTTAATGTTACCATGAGGCTTGCAAGTGATATCTTATAACCCACTATTTTGAACTGATGACAACTCAACACTGATTGCAAAAGAACAGTAAAAAACAAGCTAATAGAAAACTAATAAAAACTGTATACTTTAACTTTGTCTCCCCACTTTTTAACTTTTTGTTGCTTCTATTTATAGCTTATTTCATAGTCTATGTCTTGAGAAATGTTTATAGTCAGTCTTTTTATTGGTTCATGTTTCTGTATTTCTACTTAAAATATTAGTAGTTTAGACACAATCATTATGGTGTTATAATATTCTGTATTTTTTGTTGTACCTACTGAGTGAGTTTTGTACCTTTGGGTGATTTCTTATTTCTCATTAATGTCTTTACTTTTCAAATTGAAGAACTTCCGTTAGCAGTTCTTGTAGGATAGGTCTTGTATCCTAAAATTCTACAGCTTTTTTGGTCTTAGAAAGTATTTATTTCCTTTTCACATTTGATGGATATTTTCACTGGATGTACTGTTCTATGATTTTTTTTTTCTTCAACAATTTAAATATTTTATGCTACTCTTTCCTGACCTTTAAGGTTTTAAGTGAGAAGTCTGCTGCCAGAAGTAGAAGCTCTACTGTATGTAATTTTTTTTTTCTATTGCTGCTTTTAGGATCCTTTCTTTATTCTTGACTTTTGAAAGTTTGATTATTAAATGCCTTGGAATAATCTTTGGGGGGTAAATCTGTGTGGTGTTCTATAACCCTCTTGTAATTAAATCTTCATATATTTCTCTAGGTTTGGGAAGTTCTCTGTTATTTTACTTTGCATGAAGTTTCTACTCCAGTTTCTCTCTCTACCTTGTCTTTAAGACAAATTACTCAGATTTGCCCTTCTAATGCTATTTTCCAAACTTTTCTTCATGTATTTGTCACTTATTCTTTTATCTCCTCTGACTGTGTATCTTCAAATATACTGTCTTAAAGCTCACTAATTTTTTTCTACTTGTTTAATTCTACTGTTGAGAGATTCTGATGGATTCTCCAGTGTCACAGTTGCATTTTTCAACTCCAGAAACTTTTTGTTTGATTTTTAAATATTATTTAAATTTATTTCTTAAATTTACTTGATAGGATTCTAGATTCCTTTCCTGTGTTACTTGGAATTTCTCTGAGTTTCATTAAAACAGCTCATTTGAATTCTGTTTGTGAACAGTTACATATCTGTCTCTCTGGGATTTGTCCCTGGTGCCTTATGTAGTTCATTTGATGCAGCCATGTTTTCCTAGATGGTTTTGATGTTTGTGCATGCTCATTGATGTCTGGGCATTGAAGAATTAAGCATTTACGGTAATCATTGCAATCTGAGCCTGTTTATGCCCATCCTTGTTAAAAAGGTTTCCCAGGTATTCAAAATAAATTTAAGGTTGTGATCTAAATCTTTGGTCATGATACTTATATCTGCATAGGGGTGCACCCCAAGTCCTGTAACATTATGAGGATTGCACAATTGTATATGTTCCACTTTGATGGTCTTTGATACGATCCAGAAGATTTCTCCTAATTAACAGAGCTTCTTGACCTTTTTCCTTACTTTCGCCCAAGCAAAAGGAGTGTCTCTTTCTGTGATGAGCTGCCTGGAGCTAGAGGAGGCGTGACACAGGCACCCATTTTGTCACCACCGCTGGGACTCTGCTGGGTCAGACTTGAAGCCAGCAAAGCACTGGGTCTTTCCCAAGGGTTGCTGCTACCACTACCGGGCTAATACCTAAAGTGTGCTCAAGGCCCTAGTGCTCTACAACCAGCAGGTAGTAAAATCAGTCTATCTTGCATTCTTTCCTTCAGAGCAGTGAGTTCCCATAGGCCCTGGGCAGATCCAGTGATGCTGCATGTAACCCAGGGCATGAAGTCAGAAAAGTTGGAAATCTATCTCGTGTGCTATTCTACTGTGTCTCAGCTAGAACTGAAACCACAAGGCAAAGTCCTTCCTACTCTTCCCTCCCTCTTTCCCAGGAAGAGGAGTTTTTCCCCATGTCCACAATCACCACAGTCCCACTGGGTGTACTCCCAGAGTACCACAAATGTTCACTGAAGTGTCAAGGGCTCTTTAGTCAGTCTGTGTTCAGTGTGGCTTGGCCTGTGTTTTAGTCCATTTTTACACTGCTGATAAAGACATACCTGAGACAGAGTAATTTACCAAAAAAGAAAAAAAAAAGTTTATTGGACTTACACTTACAGTTCCACGTGGCTGTACAGGCCTCACAATTATGGTGAAAGATGAAAGACATGTCTTACATGGCAGGAGACAAGAGAAGAGAGCTAGTGCAGGGAAACTCCCATTTTTGTACACCCATCAGATCTCCAGAGCCTTATTGACTATTATGAGAACAACACAAAAAAGACCTGCTTCAGTGATTCAATTGCCTCCCACTGGGTCCCTCTCACAATTTGTGAGAATTTGGGAGGGACACAGCCAAATTATATCATTCCACTCCTGTCCCCTCCCAAATCTCATGTGCTCTTATTTCAAAACTAATCGTGCCTTCCCAAGAGTCCTTCAAAGTTTTAACTCATTTCAGCATTAACTCAAAAGTCCACAGTCCAAAGTCTCATTCAAGACAAGGCAAGTGCCTTCTGCTTGTGAGCCTATATAATCAAAAGCAAGTTAGTTATTTCCTTGATACAATGCGGTTACAAACATTGGATAAATACAGCTGTTGTTTCATAAGGGAGAAATTGTCCAAAAGAAAGGGGCTACAGACCCCATCCAAGTCTGAAATCAAGCAAGGCAGTCAAATCTGAAAACTCCAAAATGATCTCCTTTGACTTCATGTCTCACATCAAGGTCACGCTGATGCAAGTGGTGAGCTCCCATGGTCTTGGGCAGCTCTGCCCCTGTGGCTTTGCAGGGTATAGTCCTCCCCCACCTCCACCAGCTGCTTTCACAGGCTGGCATTGAGTGTCTGCAGCTTTTCTAGGTGCACAGTCCAAGCTGTCAGTGGATCTACCATTCTGGGGTCTGGAGGGTGGTGGCCCTCTTTTCACAGCTCCATAAGACAGTGCCCCAATAGGGACTCTGTATCAGGGCTCAGACCCCACATTTCCTTTCTGAACTTCCCTAGCAGAAGTTCTCCATGAGTGCCCTGCCCCTGCAGTGAACTTCTGCCTGGGCATTCAGACATTTCCATACATCC
This sequence comes from Rhinopithecus roxellana, assembly GCF_007565055.1. NCBI lineage: Eukaryota > Metazoa > Chordata > Mammalia > Primates > Cercopithecidae > Rhinopithecus > Rhinopithecus roxellana. Next base: position 139,382,290 of record NC_044555.1, read on the forward strand.
TCTGAAATCTAGGCAGAGGTTCCCAAAACTCAATTCTTGACTTCTGTGCACCCACAGGCTCAACACCACGTGGAAACTGCCAAGGCTTGGGGTTTTCACTCTCTGAAATAACAGCTCGAGCTGTACCATGGCCCCTTTTAGCCATGGCTGGAGCAGCTGAAACATAGGGTACCAAGTCCCTAGGCCACACAGAGCAAGGGATCCATGGGCTTGGCCCATGAAACCTTTTCCTCCTAGGCCTCCAGGCCTGTGATAGGAGGGGCTGCTCTAAAGACCTCTGCAATGTCCTGGAGACATTTTACCCCTTGCCTTAGAGATTAACGTTTGGTTATTTATTACTTATGCAAATTTCTGCACTTGGCTTGAATTTCTCCTCAGAAAGTGGGATTTTCTTTTCTAGCCCTTTGTCAGGCTGCAAATTTTCTCAATTTCTATGCTCTGTTTCTCTTTTAAAACTGAATGCCTTTAACAGCACCCAAGTCACATCTTGAATGTTTTACTGCTTAGAAATTTCTTCCACCAGATACCCTAAATCATCTCTCTCAAGTTCAAAGTTCCACAAATCTCTGTGGCAGGGGCAAAAGGCCACCAGTCTCTTTGCCGAAACATAACAAGAGTCACCTTTGCTCTAGTTCCCAACAAGTTCCTCATCTCCATCTGAGGCCACCTCAGCCTGGACCCTGTTGTCAATATCATTATCAGCATTTTGGGCAAAGCCATTCAACAAGTCTCTAGGAAGTTCCAAACTTTTGCACATTTTTCTGTCTTCTTCTGAACCCTCCAAACTGTTCCATCCTCTGCCTGTTACCCAGTTTCAAAGTTGCTTCCGTATTTTCTGGAATCTTTTCAGCAGTGCCCCACTCTACTGGTACCAATTTACTGAATTAGCCCGTTTTCATGCTGCTGATAAAGATATACCCAAGACTAAGCAATTCACAAAAAGAGAGAGAGAGAGAGAGAGAGAGAGAGAGAGAGAGAGAGAGAGAGAGAGAGAGAGAGAGAGATTTATTGGACTTAGAGTTCCACGTGACGTCGCTGGGGAAGTTTCACAGTCAATCGTGGTGAAAGGTGAAAGGCACGCCTTACATGACTGCAGACAAGAGAAGAGAACTTGTGCAGAGAAATTTCCATTTTTATGTACACATCAGATCTTGTGAAACTTATTCACTATTACAAGAACAGCACAGGAAAGTCCTGCCCCAATGATTCAATTACCTCCCACTGGGTCCCTCCCACAACATGTGAGAATTCAAGACAAGATTTTGGGGGGTTCACTGCCAAATCATATCAGCCTGGAACTCAACCTTCAGGACAGCAGGTTCCTCTTTGGCCCAGGATGGTTCTAGAAATGCTATCCAGGAGCCAAGGTTTTGAATTTGGGACACTAACATCCCACTTGATGTTGTTTTCCACTGCGGTCAAGCTGGTCCCTAAGCTGATTTTCAGTTTTTATGAAGGTGCTTTTTTGTGTAGATAGTTTTTCATTGTGTTGTTCCTGCAAGGAAGATGATCAGTAAAAGCTTGTATTTGGCCACCTTGCTACACCTACCTATATTACCTTTAAACACATGTCAATTCAGTGCTCAGAGCCATTAGTTAGTTTTTCTCTTCTCTCCTAGCTGTATTTGTGCTCAGCACCTTTATTCATATTAAGATTAGGAAGTATTGAGAGATGAATAATTAACATTTGAATAGGAAACCTCTCAAACTAAGAGATAAAATGTTTTTCATATCATTTCAGACATCATTTCAGTGAATGGAAGCAGTTAAAAGTTGTGCATTGGTTAAATCATTGTTGCCCTTAAAATCATACCCATTATGTCACTCTTTACTTCTTCACTGAAATGAGAGAAATTTCTAATATAGAAATTTTCCTTTGAAATCTTCAGGTCTCAAGTAACCTGAAAAGTAGGCGTCCTATTCCAGGGTAACTCAAACAATTTAATTCCCTCAATTTAATAAAACCAAGATAAAGTTTTCATATTATTTAGATATGTGAGCTGAAGTTACCACTTGAAATACTTTGGCATGAAGATGAAGAAGAGAAAAAAAGATTGCTGGGGGTGATGTTTCAATTTACAGGTACTAAAGTAATATAATAATAAAGTGAACTCAAATTTATGTTAGGCTATTATTAGCGATAACCTTCCTTGCTAAAGAAAATTTAAAATAATGTGTTGCTCTTAGTTGTCATTTTTCTTTAACCTACTTTATCTAGAAACATTTTTTTTTTGTCTTTCATGACAGTAAATTTTTGAAATTATTCAGGCCAGTTTTGTAGAAAGTCCTTTAAATTGAGTCTGAGCATTCTTTATGATGAGATTCAGATTATATTTTTTGCAGAAATACTACAGAAATTATCATGTGCCCCTTAAACCACCATTGCAAAATTATAACTGAGACAATGAAAGAGAGCTGACCTAACCAACTCCATCTTGTTTCTAAACTCCAAGCTGTCCTTGTTCATTTTGGGGCATAAGCTGAACTAAATATAGGAGAAACTTTGTTTACAGTTGAGCTTTGAAACAAAGATGATAACAGACCTTTTCCAAAACAAACTTCCGTCCTGCCTGGGGACTAGACTGACTTTGCAGGACTAACAAATTAGCCAGAAGATTCTAAATTATGGTTTAGGAGTCATGAAAATGGAGGCTGCAAGATCCTAAACCTTCACAAATTGCTCCTGGGAATAACATCACTATTGTAAAACCTAAGATCAGTGCTTGAGATATTTTCCAGACCCTGCACTTGATGGATCACCTGGCATCATCCAGATAAAAAAACTGGTCCATCTGGTCTTGTGATCCCCACCCAATAACTGATTTAGCACAAGATGACAGCTTTTACTTCCTATTACTTCATTTGCGACTCAATCAATTAGTACACCTGACTCACTCACCCTCTACCCAGCAAGTTATCCTTACAAACTGCAATCCCAGAGTTTGGGGGGAGACTGATTTGAGTAATAATAAAACTTCTGTTTCCCACACAGCTGGCTCTGCATGAATTACTCTTTCTCTCTTGCAATTCCTATGTCTTCATAAATTGGCTTTCTTAGCAATGGGCAAAGTGAATGAATTGGGCCATTCTAAACCCTTCTCAGTGGATCATATAGGGGACATATGATATTCACATGTTCTACTACTCATAAGAAAATATTATATCACTTAGTCAAAGTGATTTCTGCCAGGGTTCTCCACTGTAGTTATTGTTTTTACTTTCATTATTACCTCATGGAGGGATACTTTGATACCATGTGAATATCCTATTTCTAATTGTGATATAAGAAAAAATATATTTAATTTCTTTCTTTCTATTTTGGTTTTAGGAGCTCCATATTCTGACATGAAGCTCCTAAAACTTCTGGGAATCTCTAAAGTGAAAGTGTCTTTTTGTATGCTGATGAGATGACGGAGAGCTTGGGGCTCAGAGACAGCCTCAGAATGAGAATTTGTTGAGAAACCAACCATAGAATTACAATGTTAAAACTTTAGCCCCACTCCTAACCTGCAGGGAGGGAAGAGAAGCTGATTACCAATGGTCAATGATTTAATTAATTATGCCTATGTAATAAATGCTTCATAAAAAACTAAAAGGACAAGGTTTGAAAAGTTTCTGGATTGCAGAACATATGGAAGGTGGTGTGACTTGAGATAGCATGGAAACCCTATCCCCCTTCCTGTATAGGTTTTCCTATGCATCTTTTACTTTTGTCTGTTCCTGATTTGTATCTCTTTATAACAGATGAGTAATTGTAAGTGAAGCACCTTCTTGAGTTCTGTGAACTACTCAAACAAATGACCAAACCTGATGAGGGCATCATGAGAACCTCCAATATATAGCTGGTGGGTTAGCACATGTATTAACCTGGAATTGCTATTAATATCTGAATTTGGGGCAGTCTTGTGAAACCTGTGTGATTTGTTCTAACTCCGGTTAGTGTCATAATTGAATTTAATTGTAGGACACACATCTGGTATCAGAAAATTGTTGGTAGGTTAAAAAATACACATGTGGGGGGTGGAGCAAGATGGCTGAATAGGAACAGCTCCAGTCTCCAACTTCCAGCGCGAGCGACACAGAAGACCAGTGATTTCTGCACTTTCAACTGAGGTACTGGGGTCATCTCACTAGGGAGTGCCGGACAATCGGTGCTGGTCAGCTGCTGCAGCCTGACCAGTGAGAGCTGAAGCAGGGCGAGGCATCGCCTCACCTGGAAGCGCAAGGGGGAAGGGGATCCGTTTTCCTAGCCAGGGGAACTGAGACACACAACACCTGGAAAATCGGGTAACTCCCACCCCAATACTGCGCTGTAAACATACAGGCACACCAGGAGAATATATCCCACACCTGGCCGGGAGGGTCCCACACCCACGAAGCCTCCCTCACTGCTAACACAGCAGTCTGCCGCGATCTATCCGCAAGGCAGCAGCGAGGCTGGGGGAGGGGCGCCCGCCATTGCTGAGGCTAAAGTAGGTAAACAAAGCCTCTGGGAAGCTCGAACTGGGTGGAGCTCACAGCAGCTCAAGGAAGCCTGCCTGTCTCTGTAGTCTCCACCTCTGGGGACAGCGCACAGCTGAAGACCAACAGGGGAAGTAGCGGGAGCCAGTGCAGAGGCGAACGACTCTGTCTGACAGCTTTGGGGAGAGCCGTGGATCTCCCAACGTGGAGGTTGAGATCTGAGAACGGACAGACTGCCTGCTCAGGTATGTCCCTGACCCCTGAGTAGCCTAGCTGGGAGAAATCCCCCACTAGGGGCAGTCTGACACCCCACACCTCACAGGGTGGAGTACACCCCTGAGAGGAAACTTCCAAAGGAAGAATCAGACAGGTACACTCGCTGTTCAGCAATATTCTATCTTCGGCAACCTCTGCTGCTGATACCCAGGCAAACAGGGTCTGGAGTGGACCTCAAGCAATCTCCAACAGACCAACAGACAGTCCTTCTGACTGTCAGAAGGAAAACTATCAAGCAGGAAGGACACCTATACCAAAACCCCATCAGTACGTCACCACCATCAAAGACCAGAGACAGATAAAACCACAAAGATGGGGAAGAAGCAGGGCAGAAAAGCTGGAAATTCAAAAAATAAGAGTGCATCTCCCCCTGCAAAGGACCGCAGCCCATCGCCAGCAACGGATCAAAGCTGGTCAGAGAATGACTTTGACGAGAGGAGAGAAGAAGGCTTCAGTCCATCAAACTTATCAGAGCTAAAGGAGGAATTACGTACCCAGCGCAAAGAAACTAAAAATCTTGAAAAAAGAGCGGAAGAATTGACAGCTAGACTAATTAATGCAGAGAAGATCATAAACGAAATGACAGAGATGAAAACCATGACACGAGAAATACGTGACAAATGCACAAGCTTCAGTAACCGACTCGATCAACTGGAAGAAAGAGTATCAGCGATTGAAGATCAAATGAATGAAATGAAGCAAGAAGAGAAACCAAAAGAAAAAAAAAGAAAAAGAAATGAGCAAAGCCTGCAAGAAGTATGGAATTATGTAAAAAGAACAAATCTACGTCTGATTGGGGTGCCTGAAAGTGAGGGGGAAAATGGAACCAAGTTGGAAAACACTCTTCAGGAAATAATCCAGGAGAACTTCCCCAACCTAGTAGGGCAGGACAACATTCAAATTCAGGAAATACAGAGAACGCCACAAAGATACTCCTCCAGAAGAGCAACTCCAAGACACATAATTGCCAGATTCACCAAAGTTGAAATGAAGGAAAAAATCTTAAGGACAGCCAGAGAGAAAGGTCGGGTTACCCACAAAGGGAAGCCCATCAGACTAACAGCAGATCTCTCGGCAGAAACTCTACAAGCCAGAAGAGAGTGGGGGCCAATATTCAACGTTCTTAAAGAAAAGAATTTTAAACCCAGAATTTCATATCCAGCCAAACTAAGTTTCACAAGTGAAGGAGAAATAAAATCCTTTACAGATAAGCAAATGCTTAGAGATTTTGTCACCACCAGGCCTACCTTACAACAGACCCTGAAGGAAGCCCTAAATATGGAAAGGAACAACCGGTACCAGCCATCGCAAAAATATGCCAAAAGGTAAAGACCATCGAGGCTAGGAAGAAACTGCATCAACTAACGAGCAAAATAACCAGTTAATATCATAATGGCAGGATCAAGTTCACACATACAATATTAACCTTAAATGTTAATGAACTAAATGCTCCAATTAAAAGACACAGACTGGCAAACTGGATAAAGAGGCAAGACCCATCAGTCTGCTGTATTCAGGAGACCCATCTCACATGCAGAGACATACATAGGCTCAAAATAAAGGGATGGAGGAAGATCTACCAAGCATATGGAGAACAAAAAAAAGCAGGGGTTGCAATCCTTGTCTCTGATAAAACAGACTTTAAACCATCAAAGATCAAAAGAGACAAAGAAGGCCATTACATAATGGTAAAGGGATCAATTCAACAGGAAGAGCTAACTCTCCTAAATATATGTGCACCCAATACAAGAGCACCCAGATTCATAAAGCAAGTCCTTAGAGACTTACAAAGAGACTTAGACTCCCATACAATAATAATGGGAGACTTCAACACTCCACTGTCAACATTAGACAGATCAACGAGACAGAAAGTTAACAAGGATATCCAGGAATTGAACTCATCTCTGCACCAAGCGGACCTAATAGACATGTATAGAACTCTCCACCCCAAATCAACAGAATATACATTCTTCTCAGCACCACATCTCACTTATTCCAAAATTGACCACATAATTGGAAGAAAAGCACTCCTCAGCAAATGTAAAAGAACAGAAATTATAACAAACTGTCTCTCAGACCACAGTGCAATCAAACTAGAACTCAGGACTAAGAAACTCAATCAAAACCGCTCAACTACATTGAAACTGAACAACCTGCTCCTGAATGACTACTGGGTACATAACGAAATGAAAGCAGAAATAAAGATGTTCTTTGAAACCAATGAGAACAAAGATACAACATACCAGAATCTCTGGGACACATTTAAAGCAGTGTGTAGAGGGAAATTTATAGCACTAAATGCCCACAAGAGAAAGCAGGAAAGATCTAAAATTGGCACTCTAACATCACAATTAAAAGAACTAGAGAGTCAAGAGCAAACACATTCAAAAGCTAGCAGAAGGCAAGAAATAACTAAGATCAGAGCCGAACTGAAGGAGATAGAGACCGAAAAAACCCTCCAAAAAATCAATGAATCCAGGAGTTGGTTTTTTGAAAAGATCAACAAAATTGACAGACCGCTAGCAAGGCTAATAAAGAAGAAAAGAGAGAGGAATCAAATAGATGCAATAAAAAATGATAAAGGGGATATCACCACTGACCCCACAGAAATACAAACTACCATCAGAGAATACTATAAACGCCTCTACGCAAATCAACTAGAAAATCTAGAAGAAATGGATAATTTCCTGGACACTTACACTCTCCCAAGGCTAAACCAGGAAGAAGTTGAATCCCTGAATAGACCAATAGCAGGCTCTGAAATTGAGGCAACAATTAATAGCCTACCCACCAAAATAAGTCCAGGACCAGATGGATTCACAGCTGAATTCTACCAGAGGTACAAGGAGGAGCTGGTACCATTCCTTCTGAAACTATTCCAATCAATAGAAAAACAGGGAATCCTCCTTAACTCATTTTATGAGGCCAACATCATCCTGATACCAAAGCCTGGCAGAGACACAACAAAAAAAGAGAATTTTAGACCAATATCCCTGATGAACATCGATGCAAAAATCCTCCATAAAATACTGGCAAACTGGATTCAGCAGCACATCAAAAACCTTATCCACCATGATCAAGTGGGCTTCATCCCTGGGATGCAAAGCTGGTTCAACATTCACAAATCAATAAACGTAATCCAGCATATAAACAGGACAAAAGACAAGAACCACATGATTATCTCAATAGATGCAGAAAAGGCTTCTGACAAAATTCAACAGCCCTTCATGCTAAAAACGCTCAATAAATTCGGTATTGACGGAACGTACCTCAAAATAATAAGAGCTATTTATGACAAACCCACAGCTAATATCATACTGAATGGGCAAAAACTGGAAAAATTCCCTTTGAAAACTGGCACAAGACAGGGATGCCCTCTCTCACCACTCCTATTCAACATAGTGTTGGAAGTTCTGGCTAGGGCAATCAGGCAAGAGAAAGAAATCAAGGGTATCCAGTTAGGAAAAGAAGAAGTCAAATTGTCCCTGTTTGCAGATGACATGATTGTATATTTAGAAAACCCCATCATCTCACCCCAAAATCTCCTTAAGCTGATAAGCAACTTCAGCAAAGTCTCAGGATACAAAATTAATGTGCAAAAATCACAAGCATTCTTATACACCAGTAACAGACAAGCAGAGAGCCAAATCAGGAATGAACTTCCATTCACAATTGCTTCAAAGAGAATAAAATACCTAGGAATCCAGCTTACAAGGGATGTAAAGGACCTCTTCAAGGAGAACTACAAACCACTGTTCAGTGAAATCAAAGAGGACACAAACAAATGGAAGAACATACCATGCTCATGGATAGGAAGAATCAATATCGTGAAAATGGCCATACTCCCCAAGGTTATTTATAGATTCAATGCCATCCCCATCAAGCTACCAATGAGTTTCTTCACAGAATTGGAAAAAACTGCTTTAAAGTTCATATGGATCCAAAAAAGAGCCCGCATTGCCAAGACAATCCTAAGTCAAAAGGACAAAGCTGGAGGCGTCACGCTACCTGACTTCAAACTATACTACAAGGCTACAGTAACCAAAACAGCATGGTACTGGCACCAAAACAGAGATATAGACCAATGGAACAGAACAGAGTCCTCAGAAATAATACCGCACATCTACAGCCATCTGATCTTTGACAAACCTGAGAGAAACAAGAAATGGGGAAAGGATTCCCTATTTAATAAATGGTGATGGGAAAATTGGCTAGCCATAAGTAGAAAGCTGAAACTGGATCCTTTCCTTACCCCTTATACGAAGATTAATTCAAGATGGATTAGAGACTTAAATATTAGACTTAATACCATAAAAACCCTAGAAGAAAATCTAGGTAGTACCATTCAGGACATAGGCCTGGGCAAGGACTTCATGTCTAAAACACCAAAAACAACGGCAGCAAAAGCCAAAATTGACAAATGGGATCTCATTAAACTAAAGAGCTTTTGCACAGCAAAAGAAACTACCATCAGAACTACCATCAGAGTGAACAGGCAACCTACAGAATGGGAGAAAATTTTTGCAACCTACTCATCTGACAAAGGGCTAATATCCAGAATCTACAAAGAACTCAAACAAATATACGAGAAAAAAACAAACAACCCCATCAAAAAGTGGGGAAAGGATATGAACAGACATTTCTCAAAAGAAGACATTCATACAGCCAACAGACACATGAAAAAATGCTCATCATCACTCGCCATCAGAGAAATGCAAATCAAAACCACAATGAGATACCATCTCACACCAGTTAGAATGGCAATCATTAAGAAGTCAGGAAACAACAGGTGTTGGAGAGGATGTGGAGAAATAGGAACACTTTTACACTGTTGGTGGGATTGTAAACTAGTTCAACCATTATGGAAAACAGTATGGCGATTCCTCAAGGATCTAGAACTAGATGTACCATATGACCCAGCCATCCCACTACTGGGTATATACCCAAAGGATTATAAATTATTCTACTACAAAGACACATGTACACATATGTTTATTGCGGCACTATTCACAATAGCAGAGACTTGGAATCAACCCAAATGTCCATCCGTGACAGACTGGATTAAGAAAATGTGGCACATATACACCATGGAATACTATGCAGCCATAAAAAAGGATGAGTTTTCATCCTTTGTAGGGACATGGATGCAGCTGGAAACCATCATTCTTAGCAAACTATCACAAGAACAGAAAACCAAACACCGCATGTTCTCACTCATAGGTGGGAACTGAACAATGAGATCACTTGGACTCGGGAAAGGGAACATCACGCACTGGGGCCTATCATGGGGTGGGGGGAGGGGGGAGGAGGGAGGGACTGCATTGGGGAGTTATACATGATATAAATGATGAATTGATGGGTGCTGACGAGTTGATGGGTGCAGCACACCAACATGGCATAAGTGTACATATGTAACAAACCTGCACGTTATGCACATGTACCCTAGAACTTAAAGTATAATAAGAAAAAATGAATACTATAACATTAATACAAAGAGGAAACAGATAAAGTTGTTAAAAATAAAATATTAGGAAGGACTCATTAAAGAAACAAAGATGAGTAAAGAAGAAACCATCAAGGAAAAAAAGGTAAAAATCCCATTGTTTAGATGATGTTATTAAAAGGAAAAGGCATTTTTTAAGGATAAGTATGTTCTACCTGCTCTTAGAATAAAATAAAAATTCAAAAAAAAAAGACTGATAAATTACTTTAAAATTAAGAAGTAGTGTTGAAACAATCATACTGTACAAAGTTATAAAATAATCCATAAGCTAGAAGAAGGCATTTGCAATATACATTATGACAAAAAGGCTTAATATCCATAAACTTTATTAGGTTGGTGCAAAAGTAATCACAGTTTTTGCCATTGAAAGCTAGTGGCAAAAACAGCGATTACTTCTGCACCAACCTAATAACAAATTAGTAAGAAAGTGCTAGCTTAATAGATAAATGAACAAAGAAAAATTACAGAAAAGGAAATTTGTATAGTCAACAAACATATACATGTTCAATGTGGTACCAGTACACAGTGGTGCTCACCATTGGGAAGACAGGAGCATGGGGTCTTCAAATGTAGTTGTAATATTTTATTACTTTCAAAAATCTGAAGCAAATCTGGCAACATAGTAAGCTTTCATGGAGCTGAGTAGCTGGTAGTATTTTTAAATTTAAAAATATAATGATTACAAGTATCAATATCAAATAAAAAGTTTTTACTTTAAAAAAAATACACATGTGATTTCAAAAGTGTAGTGTTATATGCGGAGGATATAGTAGGTGGTGAACCCAAATTATCTAAGACAGGTCTCAGTCAATTTATAAAGTTTATTTTGCCATGGTTAAAGACATGCCCATTGAAACAGCCTCGGGAGGTCCTGATGACATGTTCCCAAGGTGGCCAGGGCACAATTTGCCTTTATACACTTTAGGGAGACATGAGACATCAATCAATATGTGCACATTGGTTCAGTGTGGAAAGGCAGGACAGGCAGGACAACTTGAAGCAGGGAGAGGGCTTCCAGGTCAAAAATAGATAAGAGAAAAATGATTGCATACTTTTAAGTTTCTGATTAGATTTTCACTAAATACACACATTTCATGTAAGAGGAAAATAAAGGAATGGTCACTTATGCTTTAGTCTGGCTTATTAAAACAATAGGGCAGAGAAAGCAATCATATATGTATTTTTCTCATGTCAGCAAAAGAATGACTTTAAGTTCTCTGTTCACAAAGAATTTTCTTGTGGGGAAATTTTGAGGGAGGTATGTAGCTTTCTAATCTTTGTAGCTCTCTTAATTAGGAACAAAATGGGAGGCAGATTTGCCTATTGCAGTTTCCAGCTTGTCTTCCTTTTGGTTTAGTGATTTTTGGGTCTTGAGGTGTATTTTCTTTTCATAAGGTAAAAACTGTTTTGATTTGTTTTTTGCCCATACATAACTTACCATACCTTCATGCAATAGTTTTAGCATCCATTCCTGATTCTTGCCTGAGACAATTTTTATCTAAATATTGCAAGACCCTAGCCTGAGGATGGGAAAACTCGAAGAAGTCCTTTGACATTGCCTGTCCAAACAAGTGAGAACTGTCTCAAAATCACTGAGGCAGCACTGTCAATGTTAACTGGGCAATTTGGCCAGAGGGGTCTTTGAAGGCAGCCAGGTGTTGAGAGTCAGGATGTAACGGTATATAGAAAAACGCATTCTTTACATCTAGGACTGTGAACCATTTAATTCCCTCTGGTATTTGAGTCAGCAAGGTATAGGGATTAGAGACTATCAGATGAATTGTGACTATGGCCTCATTAATGAGGAGGAGGTCCTGAACTAGTCTCCATTCCTCATTGGATTCTTGTACCCCTAATATTGGGGTGTTGCAGGGGCTGTTACATGATTTGAGAAGGCCCTGCATTTTTAAGTAATTAATAATTGCTTCTAGCTCTTTCCTAATCTCTGACTTCAGGGGATATTGTCTCTGGTTAGCAAAAGAAGTGGGATCCTTAAGATGAGTTCAGACTGGCCTAGTAGCTATGGCTCAACCTATTCTTCCTTGGGTTGTCCACACTTCTGGATTAATATTAATTTCCACCAGGTGGAGACAAAGTTTGTCCTGGGCTTATAAGGATACCAGCTCCCATGCCAGCTAAAGTGTTCCTAACCAGTAAAGGAATGGGACTTTCAGGCATAATTAAGAAGTCATGTGTAAATAATAGGTCCTCACAACTACAACTAAAGGGTTGAGAAAAATATTGACATATATATATATATATTTTTCTGAGATGCCCATCACAGTCATGCTCAGGAAGAGGTGAAGCCTGGATTAGAAAGGAGAAAAGAGAGACTAGCTCCAGTGTCCAGAAAGAGAGATCCACCCTCCCATCTATTTTCAAGAATCACCCAGGGATTCTGAGCAGTAATGGCAGCTTTAGCCACTAGGGCCAGGAGTCTGAGCCCCAGGACCTGTCAATCCTGTTGGACCATCTGTGAGACCAGTTCTGGACCTGGTGACCTCTGTCTCCCAAGGCAGTCCAATCTCCAGTGGTCCCTGCAACAGGCTGGAGATGGTTAAGGTGGCTTCCTCTTGCTGCCTGGGCAATCTTTCTTAAAGTGCCCTGACTTGCCACATTGATAACAACTAGCAGATGCACCTCAGGGATCCTGGAACTTGCAAGCCTGTGATGCAGCCACTAGAGCCTCTGTCTTTCTAATGTGTTTTCACTCTTTCTCCTGGGCCTCCTCCTTGTTCCTCAGGAAGTTTTCCAAGGTGTAGTCTGGTCCTATAGCCTGCTTCTGCAGTTTCCTTCTAATATTGGGAGCTGCCTGCATAATACATTTGTCTTTTAGGATTAGCTGTCCCTCAATTGAATCCGGGGATAAGGAGGTGTGTTTCATTAGTGCCTCTCTCAGCCTTTCCCTAAATCCAGCAGGATTCTCACCTACCTTTTAGTCTATCATGGACAACTAGAGTAATTAAGAAGTTTGGCCCTAGTTCTTTTTAGGCCCTCCAATATGCACATTAGAAAGTGTTTCCTTTTCTATTTATCTGCGGAATCACTGACGTTCCAATCCGGGTTGTCAAGAAGTACAGCCTCTCTTCCTATTGGGAATGGTAATCCCCCTATTATTTCACCTTCCCTATTTTTTCTTTTCCTTTTTTGCCGATTATAGGGGACATATTGCTCATCTTCAAATTTGTCTGGTGACTGCAGAGCTCCCTGTTTTTTAGCAACGGTTAGGGTTTGGCTTAGGAGCAGCATAACATCCTTCTATGGGAGGTCAAACACCTGAGATAAATTTTGGAAAGATTCTATATACCTATTGGGTTTGTCAGAAAATTGGCCTAAGTCTCCTTTTATTTGCCTGAGGTCCTGCAATGAGAAGGGAACTTGAACCCTAGTGGCATCACCTCAATTGTGCATTTCTTATAGGGGTAAGAGTAAAGCTGGGGGAGTGGGGAGTTTTGGTGATGGTGGAACTGGAGGAACTGATGGCGTGTTTGGAGGGGAAAATCAATAGCTGCCTCGGATGTCTCCCCCATAATTTGCCTCCTTAGTTCTGGGCAATTATTCCCTATGGGCCTGCTGGATATGACTGCTAGAAGAGCTGAGTTGATTGTGCGACACTAGCAAAAGTCTAGTAAGAAGGCCATGCCCTTGTGCAAAAGCAGAGTTTCAGGGTCGAATGAGTCTCAGTGTTTCACAATACACTTGGGACGGATGTAGGCTGAGATGGCTAGAAATATAGGGGAGACAAGGCAGCCCTCATTCCCCTTCTTTATTTGGAATGGCCCAAGATGGAGACGAAGACAGTGGGAGCATCTGTCAAACTGTTTTTCCTCCTTGGTTCCGTGGGACCCGACATTCATTAAAGGTTCTGCCCATGGATTCAGGCATGACCCTCAGTCATGGATCCAGAGGGGCTCAATGTTGGAATTAGTCACACTTGGCCATGAAACTCTAGTAGTCCTCCACTGATGGTTTCCTTTTGAATCCCTAGACTTGTGTGATCTATGTGGCTCCCCATTAGATACATCTCAGGAAAGACTATGTAACAGTTGTATTTGGCAAGGACCCTTAATCATGGGAGTGAGATCTGGGTTGAGATCTATAATCCGCTATTATAGCCTGGACTAGATTATTTATTTTTAGGCAATGGTTCTGGTAAACTTCCAGACATAAAATCCTCTTACTATTTAAGTATCATTGTAATTGGAAGCAGAATATGTGCCTTGAAAAAATGTAGAGACCAAGTGGCTTTTTTTCTGCTGATACAACAGTATTGAGATTAAATTTGGTTTGGGAGGACATTTTCCTCCTCATTTTTGAAGGCAGAGTTTTCCAATTCATGTAAGGGACATAAAGCCTGGTCTCTAGTAGAGAGGTACAAAAAAGGAGAAGAATTGGGAAACTAGAAGTTTTTTCAGTAAAAGACTGACAAGATGCTTCATGGAGAGGATTTCTATTCTACTAGGTGGCACTGAAGGTCTTGAAATACCATGTGCTTTCCTGACAAAGGGTAAAGAGGGAGATGTTCACTGTTGTGGGGAGACCCATAGTTCCTAGAAAATCACACACAAAAAATGGCATTTCCTTGAGTTACATTTCTGGTTACTATGACATTTGCTGATTTTGCCTAGCAGGATTATTTCCCTCAGCTGTAAAAATGTCTGCAGCATTGCATACAGAGAGGGGACAGTAAACATAATGACCATGGAAGAAAAGGAGGAAGGTGTGATAGAAAAAGCTTGGAGATCCCATTGCTGACATCCAATGGTAAGTCAGAGGCTGGGGTTAACCCAGAAGCCTTCAGGTACCACAGAAGGGTGTAGCCCCAGTCAGGAATTTTCAGTTGCTGCTGGACCTCTTCCAACCCCCACAAATACTAGGATCTCTGTGAAAGAAAACCAGTTAGAAACAGAACCAACATTCCCGGCACCCTGAGGTCACTGTGGAATTTGCTATATCCTCTCCAGCAAGCCTGATATCTGAGTCTTGAGAATAGTGTCCACACTAAAGATCTCTTAAATGGACATGAGACAACTGGTTGGGGTTTTATTTTAAAATTTAGGGCAGAAGGCCTCAAAATAAAAGTAAACAGTTGGGGTCCACTCCCATACTCACCCTTCTGTTGAATCTGTCTTGCATCCTGAGAGACCTTAAAATGAAACAGCCTCAATGTCTGGAGTAACACCAGAGATTCATTGTCTCACAGCCACAGAAAACAAGGACACAGACACACAAAGAGTGAGGTTGAGAGTGGAAGTTTAATAGATAAAAGAAAGAGAATAGCTCTCTGCTACAAAAAGGAGTACCAGAAAAATGAGTTGCCAAATTCACAGTGAAATGCAAGGTGTTTTATTGATGAGCTGGTGGGGAGATGGTATCTGATCTCCATAGGGCATGAAAAACTGGTTGGAACAGGTGTGTCTTTTGCATAGGGTGTGAATCTCTGGTAGCCCCCTCCGTAAATTTTTCTTATGCAGGTGGGTTCTCTGCCTGAGCTGTGCCATGTTGCTCCCCCTCTTTTTTTTATTATTACTGTACATGTGGTAACAAAAAAAGGGAAGATGGAGCCTCCATGTTGGACTTGTCTGACCCCAAGTAACACTTGTCCATTGGTGTAGCTGCCTACATTCCTACATGCAAGCTTATAGCTTCCTTACTTATGTTTGCAGCTTGATTTTTCAGGCTGCACTTTGTTAGAAAAGAAATGATTTTGAGGACTACTTTTTGTTAGAAGAGAAATTCTGCCAAGGACTCTTTTGCCCTCACTATCCACCTAAATAAATTCTTTCTACCTCCTGTATCATCTGCACATGCCTGAGTGGCTGCTCTGCTGAAACTCCTCATATCTTTATGTGTCAGACTGAATGCCCTGGTAGAGTGGGTTCATGAGGAGATCCCCTGACCTGACAGTAGCAAAGATCTGCGGGAGAAGTACACTTTGTTCTCCATTGGTCAAGTAATTTCCTTGATTAGTTTTAATGTGAGTACCTGGATGTTTCAGTTGAAGGTGCTGTATTTATTTACCTATTCCACTTCTTTTTGTAAAAGCTGTGCACACTAGCTGCTTCTAGTTGGCTATCTTGCCAAACTCCTTCCTGCAATTTACTTGCAAATGATTCAGAATAAATGGGTGTTTGCAGGTGCAAAGACATACATACATAGAGAATGAGAAAGATAAAGCAAACCAAGTAAAATGTTAACATTTGAATAATCTAGATAAAGTGCATGTGGTACATTTTGGGAGTATTTTGCAAAATCCTATAATTCTAAAATTATTTTAATTTTAAAAATTAAATGTAATAATGAACAATGATTTATTGTTAATATGTATCTTAAATTTTGTAATTACACATGAATTCACATAACATTTTAAGAGAAATATATTATTCATTAACATATGGTACAACAAAAAGAACAGGTAGTAATTGTTTTGTAACTTCAACTTTTTGGTCTTACTTTAAAAATATTAATGCAGGAGCAAGATGGCCGAAGAGGAACAGCTCCAGTCTCCAACTCCCAGCGCAAGCGACACAGAAGACCGGTGATTTCTGCATTTTCAACTGAGGTACTGGGGTCGTCTCACTAGGGAGTGCCGGACAATCGGTGCTGGTCAGCTGCTGCAGCCTGACCAGCGAGAGCTGAAGCAGGGTGAGGCATCGCCTCACCTGGAAGCGCAAGGGGGAAGGGGATCCGTTTTCCTAGCCAGGGGAACTGAGACACACAACACCTGGAAAATCGGGTAACTCCCACCCCAATACTGCGCTGTAAGCATACAGGCACACGAGGAGAATATATCCCAATCCTGGCCGGGAGGGTCCCACGCCCACGAAGCCTCCCTCACTACTAACACAGCAGTCTGCCGCGATCTATCCGCAAGGCAGCAGGGAGGCTGGGGGAGGGGCGCACGCCATTGCTGAGGCTTGAGTAGGTAAACAAAGCCGCTGGGAAGCTTGAACTGGGTGGAGCTCACAGCAGCTCAAGGAAGCCTGCCTGTCTCTGTAGTCTCCACCTCTGGGGACAGCGCACAGCTGAAGACCAACAGGGGAAGTAGCGGGAGCCGGTGCAGACGCCAACGACTCTGTCTGACAGCTTTGGGGAGAGCCGTGGATCTCCCAACGCGGAGGTTGAGATCTGAGGACGGACAGACTGCCTGCTCAGGTGTGTCTCTGACGCCTGAGTAGCCTAGCTGGGAGAAATCCCCCACTAGGGGCAGTCTGACACCCCACACCTCACAGGGTGGAGTACACCCCTGAGAGGAAACTTCCAAAGGAAGAATCAGACAGGTACACTTGCTGTTCAGCAATATTCTATCTTCGGCAACCTCTGCTGCTGTTACCCAGGCAAACAGGGTCTGGAGTGGACCTCAAGCAATCTCCAACAGACCAACAGACAGTCCTTCTGACTGTCAGAAGGAAAACTATCAAACAGGAAGGACACCTATACCAAAACCCCATCAGTACGTCACCACCATCAAAGACCAGAGAAAGATAAAACCACAAAGATGGGGAAGAAGCAGGGCAGAAAAGCTGGAAATTCAAAAAATAAGAGCGCATCTCCCCCTGCGAAGGAGCGCAGCCCATCGCCAGCAACGGATCAAAGCTGGTCAGAGAATGACTTTGACGAGAGGAGAGAAGAAGGCTTCAGTCCATCAAACTTATCAGAGCTAAAGGAGGAATTACGTACCCAGCGCAAAGAAACTAAAAATCTTGAAAAAAGAGTGGAAGAATTGACAGCTAGACTAAGTAATGCAGAGAAGATCATAAACGAAATGACAGAGATGAAAACCATGACACGAGAAATACGTGACAAATGCACAAGCTTCAGTAACCGACACGATCAACTGGAAGAAAGAGTATCAGCGATTGAAGATCAAATGAATGAAATGAAGCGAGAAGAGAAACCAAAAGAAAAAAGAAGAAAAAGAAATGAGCAAAGCCTGCAAGAAGTATGGGATTACGTAAAAAGATCAAATCTACGTCTGATTGGGGTGCCTGAAATTGAGGGGAAAATGGAACCAAGTTGGAAAACACTCTTCAGGAAATAATCCAGGAGAACTTCCCCAACCTAGTAGGGCAGGACAACATTCCAACTCAGGAAATACAGAGAACGCCACAAAGATACTCCTCCAGAAGAGCAACTCCAAGATACATCATTGCCAGATTCACCAAAGTTGAAATGAAGGAAAAAATCTTAAGGGCAGCCAGAGAGAAAGGTCGGGTAACCCACAAAGGGAAGCCCATCAGAATAACAGCAGATCTCTCGGCAGAAACTCTACAAGCCAGAAGAGAGTGGGGGCCAATATTCAACGTTCTTAAAGAAAAGAATTTTAAACCTAGAATTTCATATCCAGCCAAACTAAGTTTCATAAGTGAAGGAGAAATAAAATCCTTTACAGATAAGCAAATGCTTAGAGATTTTGTCACCACCAGGCCTGCCTTACAAGAGACCCTGAAGGAAGCCCTAAACATGGAAACGAACAACCGGTACCAGCCATCACAAAAACATGCCAAAATGTAAAGACCATCGAGGCTAGGAAGAAACTGCATCGACTAACGAGCAAAATAACCAGTTAATATCATAATGGCAGGATCAAGTTCACACATAACAATATTAACCTTAAATGTTAATGGACTAAATGCTCCAATTAAAAGACACAGACTGGCAAACTGGATAAAGAGTCAAGACCCATCAGTCTGCTGTATTCAGGAGACCCATCTCACATGCAGAGACATACATAGGCACAAAATACAGGGATGGAGGAAGATCTACCAAGCAAATGGAGAACACAAAAAAGCAGGGGTTGCAATCCTTGTCTCTGATAAAACAGACTTTAAACCATCAAAGATCAAAAGAGACAAAGAAGGCCATTACATAATGGTAAAGGGATCAATTCAACAGGAAGAGCTAACTCTCCTAAATATATATGCACCCAATACAGGAGCACCCAGATTCATAAAGCAAGTCCTTAGAGACTTACTAGAGACTTAGACTCCCATACAATAATAATGGGAGACTTCAACACTCCGCTGTCAACATTAGACAGATCAACGAGACAGAAAGTTAATAAGGATATCCAGGAATTGAACTCATCTCTGCACCAAGCGGACCTAATAGACATCTATAGAACTCTCCACCCCAAATCAAAAGAATATACATTCTTCTCAGCACCACATCGCACTTATTCCAAAATTGACCACATAATTGGAAGTAAAGCACTCCTCAGCAAATGTAAAAGAACAGAAATTATAACAAACTGTCTCTCAGACCACAGTGCAATCAAACTAGAACTCAGGACTAAGAAACTCAATCAAAACCGCTCAACTACATTGAAACTGAACAACCTGCTCCTGAATGACTACTGGGTACATAACGAAATGAAAGCGGAAATAAAGATGTTCTTTGAAACCAATGAGAACCAAGATACAACATACCAGAATCTCTGGGACACATTTAAAGCAGTGTGTAGAGGGAAATTTATAGCACTAAATGCCCACAAGAGAAAGCAGGAAAGATCTAAAATTGACACTCTAACATCACAATTAAAAGAACTAGAGAGGCAAGAGCAAACACATTCAAAAGCTAGCAGAAGGCAAGAAATAACTAAGATCAGAGCCGAACTGAAGGAGATAGAGACCCAAAAAACCCTCCAAAAAATTAATGAATCCAGGAGTTGGTTTTTTGAAAAGATCAACAAAATTGACAGACCGCTAGCAAGGCTAATAAAGAAGAAAAGAGAGAGGAATCAAATAGATGCAATGAAAAATGATAAAGGGGATATCACCACTGACCCCACAGAAATACAAACTACCATCAGAGAATACTATAAACGCCTCTACGCAAATCAACTAGAAAATCTAGAAGAAATGGATAATTTCCTGGACACTTACACTCTCCCAAGGCTAAACCAGGAAGAAGTTGAATCCCTGAATAGACCAATAGTAGGCTCTGAAATTGAGGCAAGAATTAATAGCCTACCCACCAAAAAAAGTCAAGGACCAGATGGATTCACAGCTGAATTCTACCAGAGGTACAAGGAGGACCTGGTACCATTCCTTCTGAAACTATTCCAATCATTAGAAAAAGAGGGAATCCTCCCTAACTCATTTTATGAGGCCAACATCATCCTGATACCAAAGCCTGGCAGAGACACATCAAAAAAAGAGAATTTTAGACCAATATCCCTGATGAACATTGATGCAAAAATTCTCAATAAAATACTGGCAAACCGGATTCAGCAGCACATCAAAAAGCTTATCCACCATGATCAAGTGGGCTTCATCCCTGGGATGCAAGGCTGGTTCAACATTCGCAAATCAATAAACGTAATCCAGCATATAAACAGAACCAAAGACAAGAACCACATGATTGTCTCAATAGATGCAGAAAAGGCTTTTGACAAAATTCAACAGCCCTTCATGCTAAAAACGCTCAATAAATTCGGTATTGATGGAACGTACCTCAAAATAATAAGAGCTATTTATGACAAACCCACAGCTAATATCATACTGAATGGGCAAAAACTGGAAAAATTCCCTTTGAAAACTGGCACAAGACAGGGATGCCCTCTCTCACCACTCCTATTCAACATAGTGTTGGAAGTTCTGGCTAGGGCAATCAGGCAAGAGAAAGAAATCAAGGGTATCCAGTTAGGAAAAGAAGAAGTCAAATTGTCCCTGTTTGCAGATGACATGATTGT
Source organism: Rhinopithecus roxellana (assembly GCF_007565055.1). Taxonomy (NCBI): domain Eukaryota; kingdom Metazoa; phylum Chordata; class Mammalia; order Primates; family Cercopithecidae; genus Rhinopithecus; species Rhinopithecus roxellana. The sequence continues at coordinate 139,403,223 of NC_044555.1, forward strand.
ATATTTAGAAAATCCCATCGTCTCACCCCAAAATCTCCTTAAGCTGATAAGCAACTTCAGCAAAGTCTCAGGATACAAAATTAATGTGCAAAAATCACAAGCATTCTTATACACCAGTAACAGACAAGCAGAGAGCCAAATCAGGAATGAACTTCCATTCACAATTGCTTCAAAGAGAATAAAATACCTAGGAATCCAGCTTACAAGGGATGTAAAGGACCTCTTCAAGGAGAACTACAAACCACTGCTCAGTGAAATAAAAGAGGACACAAACAAATGGAAGAACATACCATGCTCATGGATAGGAAGAATCAATATCGTGAAAATGGCCATACTCCCCAAGGTTATTTATAGATTCAATGCCATCCCCATCAAGCTACCAATGAGTTTCTTCACAGAATTGGAAAAAACTGCTTTAAAGTTCATATGGAACCAAAAAAGAGCCCGCATTGCCAAGACAATCCTAAGTCAAAAGGACAAAGCTGGAGGCGTCACGCTACCTGACTTCTAACTATACTACAAGGCTACAGTCACCAAAACAGCATGGTACTGGTACCAAAACAGAGATATAGATCAATGGAACAGAACAGAGTCCTCAGAAATAATACCACACATCTACAGCCATCTGATCTTTGACAAACCTGAGAGAAACAAGAAATGGGGAAAGGATTCCCTATTTAATAAATGGTGATGGGAAAATTGGCTAGCCATAAGTAGAAAGCTGAAACTGGATCCTTTCCTTACCCCTTATACGAAGATTAATTCAAGATGGATTAGAGACTTAAATGTTAGACCTAATACCATAAAAACCCTAGAAGAAAATCTAGGTAGTACCATTCAGGACATAGGCATGGGTAAGGACTTCATGTCTAAAACACCAAAAGCAACGGCAGCAAAAGCAAAAATTGACAAATGGGATCTAATTAAACTAAAGAGCTTTTGCACAGCAAAAGAAGCTACCATCAGAGTGAACAGGCAACCTACAGAATGGGAGAAAATTTTTGCAATCTACTCATCTGACAAAGGGCTAATATCCAGAATCTACAAAGAACTCAAACAAATATACGAGAAAAAAACAAACAACCCCATCAAAAAGTGGGGAAAGGATATGAACAGACATTTCTCAAAAGAAGATATTCATACAGCCAACAGACACATGAAAAAATGCTCATCATCACTCGCCATCAGAGAAATGCAAATCAAAACCACAATGAGATACCATCTCACACCAGTTAGAATGGCAATCATTAAGAAGTCAGGAAACAACAGGTGTTGGAGAGGATGTGGAGAAATAGGAACACTTTTACACTGTTGGTGGGATTGTAAACTAGTTCAACCATTATGGAAAACAGTATGGCAATTCCTCAAGGATCTAGAACTAGATGTACCATATGACCCAGCCATCCCACTACTGGGTATATACCCAAAGGATTATAAATTATTCTACTACAAAGACACATGTACACGTATGTTTATTGCAGCACTATTCACAATAGCAAAGACTTGGAATCAACCCAAATGTCCATCTGTGACAGACTGGATTAAGAAAATGTGGCACATATACACCATGGAATACTATGCAGCCATAAAATAGGATGAGTTTGCGTCCTTTGTAGGGACATGGATGCAGCTGGAAACCATCATTCTTAGCAAACTATCACAAGAAAAGAAAACCAAACACCGCATGTTCTCACTCATAGGTGGGAACTGAACAATGAGATCACTTGGACTCGGGAAGTGGAACATCACGCACAGGGGCCTATCATGGGGAGGGGGGAGGGGGGAGGAGGGAGGGCTTGCATTGGGGAGTTATACAAGATATAAATGATGAATTGATGGGTGCTGACGAGTTGATGGGTGCAGCACACCAACATGGCATAAGTATACATATGTAACAAACCTGCACGTTATGCACATGTACCCTAGAACTTAAAGTATAATAAAAAAAAAATAATAATTAAAAAAAAAATTAATGCAGTATAGTAGAACTTTCCCTATGTTGTATGTAATAGTAAGGATAGTAATGATTTTCCATAATTATATCAGTTTTGTAATACATGATAACTCCATACATAGTTATTATAAACTGCTAATAATAATTTTATAAATTCATATTGGAAATAGAATTTTTGCCCGTCTTTCCCTCTGTTTCTTTTTTTTTTTTTTTTCTTTCCTCTTTTCCTTAGTTAGTAAACATTTACAGAACATGTACTAACCACCCAAACGTGTGTTAAATACAATTTGGGAAGTGGGCAGAGTGCAAAAAAGGCACACAATGATGAGGGAAAAGAATGAAAAACTACAAAGTAAATGTGATCATATGTGTTTGTGTGTGTGCATGTATATAAATGTGTGCAAGTGTGTACATACTTTACAAATATGTGTATATATATGTATATATATACATACATATACCTTTGAAATGATTACTCACTTTCTCTTTTTTTTTTTTTGTTTTATTTGTTTTTTGTTTTTTTTTTTTTGAGACGGAGTCTCGCTCTGCCGCCGAGGCTGGAGTGCAATGGCCAGATCTCAGCTCACTGCAAGCCCCGCCTCCTGGGTTTACGCCATTCTGCTGCCTCAGCCTCCCAAGTAGCTGGGACTACAGGCGCCCGCCACCTCGCCCGGCTAGTTTTTTGTATTTTTTATTAGAGACGGGGTTTCACCGTGTTAGCCAGGATGGTCTCGATCTCCTGACCTCGTGATCCGCCCGTCTCGGCCTCCCAAAGTGCTGGGATTACAGGCTTGAGCCACCGCGCCCTGCCGATTACTCACTTTCTAAATTAGAACATCAAGTTGTCACTACAGGAAAATGGTGCTATCTTCAAATCTAAGAAGTCATTTTAAAAGTTAATTGGAGCAAAATAAATATCATGTTTAGTTTACTATTTTTGAAAGTAATTTTATATTTACTTTTCTATAAAGTACTCTACTTATTACATACTGACTACAGGAAAAGGCACTGTTTGGGTAATTTGACAGACTTGATACTCTGAAGCAGTTTACAGAAGTATTTTATTTTAATTATCTGTGGGTTTTGATGGTGTTCCCTCCGAGACAGACATCTCACTTTAGTGCATTTCAGGCATATGAAGTGCAAAGGGGGCTTGTGAAGTCCAATCCATAGACAGGGAATAGTAACCATGTATTTTATTATAATGAAGTCATAACCATAAAGACATTTGCAAAGCAAGGTGCAAAAGTTCTGTAGCTCAGGGCAGTGGTAAAATAAGCACAAGATTTACTTACATTTTTATGAGACTATTTACTCTTATTCATTAAGAACAAAAGTGCTTAGTATAACAACTAGCACAATCACCATGGACTAAGACAGAGATTAACTCTGACATCTTTGGCCTTTTTGAAAAGAAATATATTTAAGCACTAAGTGAATCACTTTCGCTTTAAAGTTCCAAGGCTCTTGTGTTACAACATCAAAAAATATATTTAAAATTGTACTATATACGTGGATGTTCTAATTTTTCATTTGTTTGCTTTTTGAAGAGTATCTGAAAGTAAAGGTGGAGTTGCTTCCAAACAAGGATAAAGTGGCAGACTAAATTTAACACCTAAATTTAGAGAAGAATCTTGGCGAGATGGCAAAGAATGTAAACCTTGTCTTTCTAGCTTTCTTTGCTCTTTTTTTAATTTCCATCCTTTATTTCTACCTTTTTCAGTATATCTTTATATAGGACAGCTCTTTCTTGCTTTTTATTGTGAATCTAAAGTCATTATTTTAAGTTTATTCTTACTCTGATGTACAAAATATGTTATTCTCAGGATGATTTGTCTTTTGCTAAACAATTGGTATTGCAAAAATAATTATGGAAGTCATCTGCATTGGGTTTTTTTCTTTGCCACTAAATTAGTTTATGATTTTGGATATGGTTCCAGCTCCATGTGTAAATTGAGCCACATTGGTTATTATCAGTGAAGACTATCATACCTCAATAATGGAATTCATATATAACAATGTTGGGAGTATGGTTTGCAAACATCATACAGGTAATTTGAAAGACACAACTTGTGAGATGCACTTCTTTCCATACACATACATTTTCAGTTTAGAGTCATTAGACTAGACAATCCTGAAGGCAGTTTTTACACCAAATTTACAGTCGCTAATGTTTACTAGTATCCATACATTTACGTGTCACTTAAATGCTGATTTGTGACACAAGAAAAAATGCAGAAATACAAATAGGAGTGACATTTCTACAGGGGAGTCTTGAGTCTGTTCTGATGTATGAAAGCAATTATTCCATTGGGTATGCTAACTATTTATTTAATTTGTTAATGGTAGCAATAAACAATAAATATTGATTATCAGTAACGAAATGTTTGTCATACTCCTCACAACTCATTGTGATTCACCAGTGAATACTAACAAAACTACTACCTTTTAATTTATATGGTTCCAAAATTCAATTAATCTCTAGCAGTAAGGTTTTCAATTTCCAGAATAGATCAAAAAGGAAAATATTTGGAAGTAGAGAGATGTCCTGGTATGTACTAAAGCACTCTACACAGGTACTCCCTGAATTGATGTTTGCATAAAATTTTCTATGGCTGTGTTGGAATAAATTAATGAAGGTGTACAATATGTGACCCATGAGTTTTATGATTCTTCCTCTCCTTTCCTTGGTTTAAATCAAAGTTATGTCATTTGTTAGTCTTGTGACTCTGGGCAAATATCTTTATTCCCTTAATCTCAATTTCTTCACAGTAATAATATGGGAAAAAATAATGCCCATCTCATACAAAAGAATGCATCCGTACATGCACCATAGACTAAAATTGAGGATTTCAATTAAAGAAAATATGAGCTTGGCAAGAAAAAAAGTAAACTTTGAATGTTAATTGCAAGTAAGTAAGTGTTGGGTATATCTAGCCAGGACCAGAATTCGTCATCACTCTAAGTTGGGCCAATTCGGGCATGAAGAATGACAGAAAACAAAAGGCATTTACACAAATGATGAGTATGTATGTATGTGTGTGTGTGGATATATGTGTATATATATCTAAGTTGGGCCAATTCAGACATGAAGATTGACAGAAAACAATAGGCATTTACACAAATAATGAGTATGTATGTATGTGTGTGGATATATGTGTATATACACACACATACACTTAATCATGTATCACTGAATAATGGGGATTCATTTTTAGAAATGTGTCCTTTCGCAATGTTACCATTGTGCAAACATCAGAGACAGCATTTAAACAAACCTAGATGGTATAGCTTACTATATGCCTAGACTATATTATATGGCCTATTACTTCTAGGCTGCAAACCTCTACAGCATGTTACTGTACTGAATACTGTAGGCAATGGTAACACAGTGGTAGGTATTGGTGTATCTAAAAATATCTAAACATAGAAAAGGTACAGTAAATTGTTGTATCATAAACTTATGGGACCACCATCATTTATGTGGTCCATAATTAACTAAAATGCAGCTATTCAGAGGATGACCATGTATATAAGAGGGTATTTATTTAAAAAATTGGCTCATGTGATTATAAAGTCTGGAAGGTCCCAAGACAGGCCACTTGCAAGCTGGAGATTCCAGGATGTTGATGGTAACATAGCTCAGTCAAAATTCAAGACCCTAAGTAACAGGAAATCTAATAGCGCAATTCTGAATTTGAGGCTGAAGGCCTGAGAATTACAAGAGGGGAGTGGGAATGGGGGCACTTGGGTAAGTCCTGACATCCAAAGACCAGAGATCTGGGGAGTTATCATATTCAAGGGCAGAATAAGAAAATGTCCTAGCTCATGAGAGTAAGAAAAAGACACATTTTCTCTGTCTTTATATTCTGTCCAGACACCCCACCAATTGGATGGTGCCTGCCCACATTGAGAGCTAATCTTTCTGACTCAGTCCACCAATTCACAAGCCAATCTCCCCTGGAACATCCCCACAGACAAACCCAGAAATAATGCTTTACTATTTCTGTAGGTTTTCCTTAGTCCAGCCTGGTTGACACATAGAACTAACAATTACAAATCCATCTGCTGTCCACTTGGCATTCATAAGCATCCCATTAAACCATACTTAATCTCCAAATAAAGACAATAACAGGGTAAGACTTCTGCTGAACATAATACAACTATCCTTTATACAATTGAAAGTGCATTAATTTCTCCCACAGAAAAGGAGAAAAAGTCCTTAGGTGATGTGTACTTTCTCCTGCTATTCCATAACTTAAATACTGACATAAAGTCAATATATTGTATGTTACATGATAAAAAAAAAAAAGAAACAAAAACAAATATAATTGTTTAAGGTGTGTGTGTGTATATATCCACAAACATGTTCTTAACAAAATAGAGAAGAAATATTAATGACAGTTACAGTCTTTATTTCTATAACTTATCATCTGATTGTACCTGATATTCATTACTACCTTCTTCTACCACCCATTCTGTATTCCCTTTGCCTTCAGCAAGAAACTCAGCTTGTCATGTTTCTTTACCTGGTGGGATAACCCAAACCTTCATCCATGAAGGGTCTGTGTCATTTTTACTATAGTCCTGCCAGTGTTGGTTTGTTGTATTTTTCCATTGACTTTATTCACAGGGCATGGTAATATTGAGAGACATCCTAAGGTATCTTCTGTATTCCAAACATACTCTCCTTTACCTCTATTATAAAGTATTTATTCAATTTCCCCTCAGCAGTCTGGAACAGTAACACCAGCCAACAATGTATCTTTCTTGTTAGCTTGTTGGCTCAGAAGCATGAAAAGCCCAAAGTGGCAGGGTGGCAATCTCAACTTCCAGTTCAATAGAATTATTATTGTGTCTCCTGGTGAAACCATTTCTCCCTCTGGAAATAAGACCTATGAGACAGCAGAGCATAAATTCGTAAGAACAGGAAGAAAAAAATTGTTAGTGGGTCACTTCAATTAATGGTGACTTATGCCATTCCCATTTCACCCCTTGATTTCCAAACTGATAAATACTGTCTGTGAGAGAAACAATGCCCATCTATTGGATGTTGATTCTGAGCATATACAGTCTTCTTCATCTCATCCCGCAAAGTATTGTAAACTAGCTGGTGCTGTAACAGCACATCAAAAGGTCATTTCACCTTTCTATCAAGCCAACAGCTTAAGGATAATATGAAACATAGTAAGATCAATCAATTCTATAAATCTGAGCCCACTGTCACACTTCTTTGGTTGTGAAGTGAGTTCCTCTGTCAGAAGCAATGTTGTGTGGACTACCATGTCAGTGGATGAGGCATTCTGTACATCCGTGGATAACAATTTTGGCAGAAGAATTGCCTGCAGAATATGCAAATCTATATTCAGAGTAAGTGTCTATTCCAATAGAGCCAAAACACTGCCCCTTCCATAATGGAGATGGTCTAAAGTCATCAACCTTCCATCAGGCATCTTGTTGATCACTCCAGGGAATGGTGCCATATGGAGGTTCTATATTGGTCTCTGCTGCTGGATGATTGGATACACAGTGATGACTGTATTCAGGTTGACCTTGGTGAGTAAAAGTTCATGTTTCTGAGCCCATAAATAACCTCAATTCCTGCCACCATGGCCACTTTTTTCAGGAGCCCATTGGGCAAGGACAAGGGTGACTGAGGAAAGAGACTTACTAGTATTCACAGAATGGTTCATCTTATCCATCTGATTATTGAAGTCCTCCTCTGCTGATGTCATCTATTTGTGGGCATACACATGGTAAGCAAATATCTTTACATATTTTGCCCACTCAGAAGAGCATATTCTCATTTCTCTTCCCCAAAATTCTTTGTCACCAATTTTCCAATTATGTTCCTTCCCAAGCTTGTAACCATACAGCCGAACAATTGGCTACAGCTGTATATAATCACACTTCTTGTCTTTTCTGTTTTCAAACAACATGCACCACCTGGTGCACTGCCTGAAACTCTACCCATTGAGAATGTTTCTCTCAAAATTGTCCGTAATAGATGTCCCAAAAATGAGCCATGGTGTGCAGTTGTCCACTTTTGAATGATGCTTTTAAATCATACAGAACCATCAGTAAACCAGGCCCTAATATTGTCTTTCTTTGTCAACTGATAATAAGACACTCTCTATGAGGCCATAAGTGAAGGCTGAGACAAAGAAGGCAGTGTAGCAGGAGTGTGCACCATAAATATTTGGGCCACTTCTTTATGTTATATAGCTTAGTTGTGCTTTCAGGACCTGCTCCGGCATGATCACATATATTCAATTTCCACAATATGATAGAGTGCTGTTGTCCACACCCAATTTTATGGCTTAGTGGGTCAGATAACACCCAATTCATGAAAGGCAGCTCAGGTTGCCTGGTAACGTGGTGGCCCATTGTCAAGCAATCAATTTCTATGAAGGCCCATTAGCGGGCCTAAAATCATCTCTCAAACAAAAGAATACTCATCTGTGAATAATAGCAGAGTGTTGTACTAAAATTCTTAGGTCTCCACAGCTATTCACCTATAGAAGCCTAACAAAGGCTTCAATCAGCATCCTTATCTGCCATTGGCTTCTCAAGTACCACTGAATCTGCTGAAGCATATAGCTCAAGTGTCAAAGTTACACAGCAGTCTGGACCTGTTGCAGAGCCTTCCATCCTGGGCTCCACTCAAAACCAGCAGGTTTTGGATTACTTGGTGGATATTACCAGAGTAACAGACTCAAATGAGGAATGTATTGCCTCCCAAATACAAATAGACTTTCCAAACAATGTGCCTGTTCCTTGGCTGTGGGAAGGTCCAGATGCAACAATTTATTATTTACCTTAGAAGAGATATAGTGGCATGCCTAACACCACTGGACACTAAAAGATTTCACTGAGATAGAAGGCCCCTGAATTTTACTTGGATTTACCACCTTTGACACACAAGTCTCTTATCATTAGATACAGAGCACTTGCTACGTTAAGCTCACTAGATACAATCAGCTTAATGTTATTGATATAATGGACCAGTGTGATATCTTGTAGAAGTGATAGTTGTTCAAGATCCCTGATAACTAAATCATGACATAGGGCTGGATTGTTTTTATAACCCTAATGTAGGATAGCGAAGGTGTATCTTCGGCCTTGCTAGCTGAAAACAAACTTTATTTAGTGGGTCTCGTAGACAGGTATGGAGAAAAAGGCATGTATCAGATCAATAGCTATATGCCAGGTACCACAAAGTGTGTTAATTCACTCAAGCAATGAAGCCTCATTTGGTACAGCAGCTGCAATTGTAGTTATCAATTGTTGAAGCTTACATAATTCACTGTTATTCTCTAGAATTCATCTGTCTTCTGCATGGGCCAAATAGGAAAGTTAAATAGGGATGTGTTGGGAATCACCAACTCTGCATCCCCAAATTGCTTTCATTTGGCTTTTTATATCATGATAGCCCTTATAACATAGGTCAGGGAACCAGTGTGGGTATTCTTCCAGTTGATAAGTATTCCTATTCCAATTATGCATCTGGGACTGGGGAAATAACGTCAGTATGGGTTCAGGGATCCCCTGGACCCACCGTAAGTCAGATCTGAGATAAAACTCCATTGATTACCTGACTTCCATAAACCCTTACTCTAAGTGGAGCACCACAGTGACATTTTGGTCTCAAGGAATCAATGTCAGTTCTAAGCCACTGTTCAGTGGTTTCTGAAATGTCTAATTATTTCCTTTTTCCCAATATACAGTTACTCTGGGAAAAGGATGTAGGTCCCTTTTTGAAAAGTTATGAGAAATATTAACAGTACCGAATAAATTTTCACATTTCTTGAATATTTTCTATGTATACAGATCGAATAAACATTTAATAGGCCTTTTAGCTATTTTACTTCTAAGAAAATCATGATTAACTAGCCAGTACCATAGATCTACACAAGTCAGACTATTCTGATACTTGCTTTACATCTATCTATTATGATAACTATGCCGGACTTATTTTCGATGGTTGAGTGGGGCCACATGGTTCCTGCCATCCCAGGATCAAGTTATTCCCACAGTCTTTATGTTTTTCAATTGAATGACAGCAATAAAGTCTGACCTACAAAGAAAAGCCATTATGGAGATTTTCAGAAATCCTAGGGCTTCTCTCACAAATCTATTTTTCAAAGTTTTGGTGAAGGGTAGGTCTTCTGGATGATCCCAGTGTGGGTCAGTACATTTTAAGTGACAAATCCACTCCAACATTCCAGTCTTCCTAAGCTTTTGAATGCCTTCCTAATTTATGTTAAATCAAGGGATATCGGGCATCTACAACTTAACCACAGGGGGTCAGCTTTTGATTCATGTTTCAGCTAACCAACCAATTTTTTATCACATTTTTTAACTCTGTGAGGTGCAACACCAAATGAAGAATCACTCTGTGGTGTGCCCATATCAATATATTCACCCTTGTTCAACTTTATGTGTCTTTCACCATTATCCCACACCCATGATATTTGTTCCCACATGTGTTCCCCTTACTTATTCTTAGAAAACTCACGTATTTCTTTCACAGAGTAGCACATCCCCTCATGGGTTACACTTTTTAAACTCATCTTTAAAGGCCTGCTGGGACTTGAGTCTAGCTATAGATCTACAAGCAAAGAGGGATGGTGGGGGTGGGTCCTGAGGAAAGTCAGCATTGTCTTGCTTGGCAATTGCTTCAGGAGATACTATTACCATTTTCTCAAGCAATATAGAGTTAATCCCTGAGACAGAAATGTAAAGGCCTATACTACTGTGGGTGATGATGACGCTTCCACAGTGAAGGAGGGTGAGAGTGGGTAGGTCACTTCTGACAAATAAGACTAATAAGAATTTAGGAACTCAATGTTCCCAGCCTCATCAGGATTTTCTGCACGCCCCCAGCCCAACTTACAGGATCCCATTTTTTCCCACGATATATAACTTCACTTTAAATTAGACACACTGGGAGACGGAGAATTCAACTTTTATTGTAATTGAGCTAATTGCATGATAAAGGCTTGAGTGTGATTTTTTCAGCAAATTCATTTTGGTGGTTACAGGAGAGAAGATTCTCTCTCAGGGCACACTTTGACACCTTAGGGTATTTATACAAAGCTGGAGTCTGAGATTTGAATCGCCAAGTTTATCCTTTTCTTTCATCACCTTGTTCAGTGAAATCAGAAGCAACCCACCAGCATCATTATATTTTGTGGTTTTTCACTAATGTTCAAAAGTGTCATATACCGAGTTATCAAGGTCTTTGTCTTTTGTAAGTGGTTTCTTAGAATTATCAACTGCAAATAGCTCGCATATCTTATAAACAATTTATAACATAGACTATCAATGTCTTCTGAGTCTATTCTTAAAAGAAGAATTGCTAACATGTAGGTCTAATCCAATTAGAAAGCCAATTCCAGAAACACAAAAAAAAAAATTCTTAAAAAATTTTCCTGAAAATTATCCTCTCTAGAACCACTCTTTGGACCAAAATCTGTATTAGCCAAGGTACTCTAGAGAGACAGAACCAATAGTAAATACACACACACACACACACATACACACACACACATGAGGATCTTTATTAGGAGAGTTAGCTCATGCAATTACGGAGGTTGAGAAGTCCCATGTCAGGCCATTTGCAAGCTGAAAACAATTGGGTGCCAGTAGCATGGTTCAGTTAAATCTGATAATAAAAGAAATGTAGCTCAGAACAGTCTGAGCTATATGAAATATGCAAGATTTATCAGGCAAGGAGACATGAATGTGGGACTTCAGTCATGAACCATAAACCAATGCCTGGAGAAAATTGTTTAAAGGCATTTTTGTTCCTGCCTTTTTTTTTTCTTTAAAAATCCACTTATAATTGCTGCAAATTGAAGTATATATTCAGGGCAACTTGAGTTAATAATCCCAGGTACCCATCCTTAAGATTTGAACTTAAATAAACTTTATACTCAATAATATTTTCTGAATCTAATTATTTAAGGTTAATCTTTTGGCTACCATAAAGGGACCCAAAGTGGTCCTCCAGTGAGTTCCACTACTTCACAGACAATCAGAGCTTTGGTATCAGCACAATAGACTTTCAATCATCGAACTCATCAAAGTCAGCAGGGATCTCTAACTGACTTTAAAGACCCTCTTTTGATTTGCCTCCTTCTAGCTTAGTTGAAACTTCAGACTTTGAGCCATATACATTCCTAACTTGACAGGTTTATAATTTGAAGCTCTATTGTAAAGTACAAGTTTCATTTGTAATTTCTGAGATTATACTGATCACAGATTTGTGATTTTCACTTTTCTCTGAGGTTAAGGTTTTGTTTTGAATTGTCTGTTAAAGTTTTTTTTTAAAACTTTCTTCACTTGAAATTTGGTCAAAAAGGGAAAAAAATCAAATCCTGAAGTTTGGTTCAATTCACAAGTCTAAAACTTTCTTCTTGAGTGACCAAAATAATAAAAGACTCTATGAGGCTCATGAGATTTTTGCTCATTCAGGAAGAAAAAACTCCAGTTAATTGGCTTAAAAAAATAAGCTTTTAAATATGTTAACAGAAAAATAGAAACTAATTTAAATGCACTTTAGTTCACATGACTTGCATAAATCTTTGGTAGATAAGACTACTTTAATGTTTCTGGTTTAATAAAAACAACTGTGTCTTCTGATCAACACAATACCTATGTATTTTACTTCAGAGTTCTTGCTTAAGGGTGACTCTATCATTCACAGGCTATAAAAATGATTGGCAAACAGGTAACTTGAGATGATGTTGTCAATGAAAAGAGTCACACTCAGTAAAAAAGATGAAGTGAATTATTTTGAGACAAATATGAGTAACCAATGCCCCATGACATAGCCCTCAAAAGTCCGGAAAATATGTGCCCAGGATGATCAGTCTACAACTTGGCTTTGTGAACTCTGATCATCTGAGACAGGCGTCAGTTAATTTAAAAGTTTATTTGCCAAGGTTGAGTATACACACCTGTGACACAGCCTCAGGAAATCCTGACAACATGTACCCAAGGTGGTCAGACCAGTTTGGTTTTATACATTCTAGGGAGATATGAGACATCAATCAACATATGCAAGATGAACATTGGTTCGCTCTGGAAAGGTGGGACAACTTGAAGCAAAGGCAAGTTTTTTTGTGGGGAGGTGTCTTCCAAGTAATAGGTAGATAAGAGACAAATTGTTGCATTCTTTTGAGCTTCTTATTATCCTCTACAAAGGAGGCAATCATATATGCATGTATCTCCTTGAGCAGAGGGATAATGGAATAGTATGGGAGCCAGGTTGGCCTTAAGCAGTTCTCATCTTGACTTCCCCTTTAACTTAGTGATTTGGAGGCCTCAAGTTTTGTTTTCCTTTCATATTTCGCCCCTTTTCTTCCTTAGAACTTTTTGAAGAAAGCATTTTGGAAGAAAATATGTCTCTTGTCCCAGGTATTATCTGATCTCTAATGGCTAGGATGGTTTATTCCTAGACGAGTAGGTCCCGAGTTATTAGGAAAGCTCATTTTTAGCAGGTTGGAAGTCTCGTGTCCTGTATAGAGAAGATAGGGGGAAATAAGGGAGAAAAAACAAACAAACAAACAAACAAAACATCCTGAAAAATTGATATAGGCCACATTACTCTGAAGTCCATACCTCAGTAGGCAGGGATGAAAATACCTTATGTATGTAAATAAGTTGCTGCTATTTTCTTCTGAAGTGTAAGTTGTCTAGCTTCAGTTGGCAGGGATTTACAAAAGAACAGCTTAATCTTCAGTGATTTCAAACTAGGGAAAATGGAGGAAAAAGAAATAGAAGGAAGAAAAAAATGAAAATATCATTTTAGAGACTTGTAGCCAAGAAAAATTAGAATTCAGCCTAAACTATAGAAAATAATAAAGACCGAAAAACAGGCAAAACTAGACACTGAAAACAGGTATAGTATAGTTTTTGAAACATAACTTTTTTTCTCTCAAGTTTCCCATTTTTACTAAAGACAAATCATGGTAGGACCAGTTCACTTTATTATGCTTGGCCAGATGATTTGTATAAAGTGCACCAAGAGTAATTATTTTTCACATAGGCTTTTTTTAAAAAAATTGACTTTGATGGAAATTTGCTCCATAGAAGGAATCTCAGGCAAGACTTTCTTAAAGTCAAACCCAGCCATGGATCTGTACCATCAGATAGCTATGATTTGAATGAATTTCCTCTTCTCTTGAGAGTCCAAGATAAACCTGGGGCTTCTGGACCTGTTAGAAAGTGACATTCTTTACTTACCACAGGTAAGAAACCCTGCACATGGACTGTATAGACAAACTATGAGGCCAGTTTTTCCAAGGGCTTTATTGACTCCATAAGTAAAGTTTGATTCCTTAAAGGAAAGCAAACCATTTGAGTCAAAGCCTTGGTAAAATAACTATTTTCTCCAATTGTGTCCTCTGACAAATGAAACAGATTCTTACAGCACTTATGCAAATAACTGTATTGCCATAAGTTAAGAATACTCACATATGGTTTCCAAATTCTTGAGAAATTAAGTAGAAAGAAACAAATATCCTCCAAATTTTTGTTCATAGGAGTATAATAAATTTTTAAAAGCTGTCAATGGCTTAAAAGAAAAGTTTCAGGAATTGGAAAAACAAAACAAAGGATCAGCAATGTTTTAAGCAAAAAATCAAAAAGATTACTTCAATCAATGTAGTTAATTTCTCTTTTGCTTGATATTCATGAATATTTTAGCTCTTCATGAGTCCTAAAAGTTTTTCCTCTATTCTGATGTCACAATCTCCAAAGTCATCAGAAACTTGATTCAAGGGAACCTGTTAGAGTTTTGTAGCTGATTATAAAACCACCTTCTAAAGAGAAACAAAAGAAGAAAAGAATTGCCCATGATGACAAAATATTTTAGGACAGCCATAGTCAAAGACACAATTTATGAGGAATTTTTTTTACCTCTGTGGCACAAAATAATTTAAATATAACAATTATGATTATTACTGATAATGTACACTAAGTCATATTACAGTCATAGTAGTTTCCCATAATTTTAGAACACATCCCAATATCATATTTATACAAATAAAGCCCAAAGAAAACCAAACACTATTTCATATTTGACCATGTTTCCTGTATAATTTTAATATGAAATAAGCCAAATTGCATTATTTTTGAATATCAGGGAACCTAATATCTTAAAGCATTAATTAGGTCAGAAAAAGACATAATTTATAATTTGATTTTGGAAAATTTGTAGAATATCAAAGTTTAAAACACTTGATATTACAAAATAAATTTACGAGTCATTACACAGTCATTTATTTAACCAAAGTGATAACTCAAGGATTTAAAAAAAAAAAAATAAGCAAAAACCTTCATTCTTTGAGAGAGAAGACTTAATTTTCCAAACAAGAACCCCTAATAAAAACAGCATGAAGCCAATAAATACATTTTTCAAAATTTTGTAAACAATCTATAAAATGTTAATCTTAGTCATAGCATATAACTTTTGCAAGCCTTTTATATCCTTCATAACCTTTATTAAATAGTTGGTTAATGCTTCAAGAAAACCTTGTTATTCTGACACTGGGGTTCATATGCTGGTCTTGCATCAGTGTGCCTTTGACATTAATTATTAATTTATAAAGAAGCTGAACTTATTTTATCTCTTAAAATTGGTTCTTACAATCTCACATGACCACCTCTTCCATGATAGTCCCTGGGCCTTTAGGAGTGGAATGGCTTTAATTTCTGGCCCTGTGTCTCAGAAATGCAGTTTATTTTGATTGGTTTATTCTATGGGACCTGAAGATAAGGTTTTAATTGCTGTCAGTGTTTAAGATTTAGCAGGACTTTGTGTCCTTTATAGATCCAGGAGTCAAAGTCCTGTAACTTAAAGTCACAAGTAGTTTAAAAGCACATACAGAAAGATACATGGATATAATAACCTTAAAATAAAATAAAAAAAAATCTCAATCTTTCCTAAGCAAATCAAACTTAATAATAATGGCACAGAAATTATTTTGATAAAACTTATAATGTGTTAGGACAGTTACCAAAAAGCAAAAGAAAACATCACACACCGGGGCCAGTCATGGGGCAGGGGGAGGGGGGAGGGATAGCATTAGGAGGTATACCTAATGTAAATGACAAGTTAATGGGTGCAGCACACCAACATGACACATGTATACATATATAACAAACGTGCACGTTGTGCACATGTACCCTAGAACTTAAAGTATAATAAAAAAGAAAAAGAAAAAGAAAACCTTCTGTAGTATATAGGATATTATGCTGAAAGAAAACATTTTCTTTAGACCTTTAAGAAAAAGTGCCTTTTAAAAGGGGAGATAAAGCCAAAAATTGCAAGGGTCAATAAAAGTTGACTGATTATAAAATCTCTTACAATGTATTAAGAGTGAATCAAGCAATTAAAATTTCATTGTTCTAGCTAATAATGTAGTGTACAAGTGTTTTTACATGAAGTTCAATCTCTAGAAAGAGCATTACAATTTATTTTAATTATAAACAATTTGATCATATAAAAGTTTTCTTTTTTTAAATTAATCCTCCTATTTTGACTTACACAGACCATTCCTAACATCCTTGGACTTTCTGATTTGTCCTGAACATCCCTCTTTCTTAAATATCCAGTCACTTTATTTTAGGACTAAATTTACCACACAAAATTCTTTCTCATATAAAATTGTTTCCCTTGAACCTTTCTTACCACAAAAGCAGACCTCTTTATTTTCATAATTTTCTCTACATCTTTCTTATTTCCTGGTTCCTTTACTGTATTTTACATATGATCTTTAAACATGCTTTGAATTAGACAAAACTTGTTTACTTTTTCTAAAAAGAACACACTTTCTTAAGCAAGAGTATTTTCTTGAAATATATTTTTATTGGAAAATACCAAAATAATAAAATATTTGTTATTCTATTTAATATAAATTTGTCTTCTAAATTATGACAAGCTTATCTATAATTATTTATTACATTTACCTATTTTTTTATTTTAATTGTTTACCTAGATTTTTTATGAAAACCACAAGTCATTATTTAGTGTTATGAAACTGTAATTTCAAAATTATAACTGAGACAGTGAAAAAGATATGACCTAACTGACTCAATTTTGCTTCTAGCCTCCAACCTGTCCTTGTTCATTCCTGGACTTTGGGAGGAACTTAGTTTATAGTTTAACTTTAAACAAAGATGATAACAGTCCTTTCCTAAAACAAACCTCCTTACTCCCTGTGGACTAGACCACCTAAAGCCTCAAGATTAGAAGTTATGGTAATTTTACTAAATAATTCAAGATGCAGCTATCTTCATTAAAGCAGTATCATTGTCTTATTTATTAAAAATTACACAGGCAAAGATCATAGTGTCTTGACACCCATAGTATTTGGCAGGCTTAAGTATGAAATTGCTTTATTAATAAATGCAAATAAAAAATGTATGCTGACAATTCTTAAGATATTTGTAATATTACTTTACCAATAATTTTAAAGGTATCTTATTTGTTGAAGATTTTACTTAATGTAAACTTGAAAAAGCATTTGACTAGTCTTTTCTTTTTCTGATAAAGTATTTGATTTAAGCACTTTTATTTCTCTTTAAGCCAATTAATTAGAGCTCTTTTACATATTTTCAGTAGTTAAACATTGTGTACACAACACATAAATACATAGATGTATTAGGCATGCCAGTAGAAGTACATATTATAAATTCATAATTAACCCCCCTTTTTTTCCTATTTTAGACTTTCAAATTCTTGAAAACCTGTTTCAACCCTCTAGGCAGCTTTCAGCTAAATAGCCTTAAATTTGCATAGTAAATGAAACAGTTCAGTTGAAAATCATATAGCAAAATTTACATCATAAAATACAGAGAGAAAAAGTCTGGTGGTGCTAGAACAAGACGCTTTTATTTTTCTTTGAGCCAAATCACACATAAAATTATAGAAATCTATCATAGGATTGTATAAGGAGACGATTTATTTACAGATGGACTACCTATCTTTTAACTGGATCTCTGAGCTCTGGGCAGAGCCCACACTGCATCCCGGGTCTCCAAAAGTGGAGAATTATTTTGAGGTTAGACCACATGATGCTTTTACACCGCACTTTTTTTTTTTTAACAAAGACTTTTCTAAGTGTCTAAACTGTACTCTTCCTTAAAAACCCCAGAGTGGCCTCTGTTGCAACAGCTATTAATGAAGAAAACAGAATTCAGTCAAGTGAGAAGAAAAAAATTAACTTTTTCTCAAACAAATACAAGATCCTAGGAGAGAAAAACAAAAACAAACACATGAAGGCCTTCTACATACAAACATGCATGCACACATACACACAAACACACAACTTGGATGTTAGCTATTAATTAGGCTGACTTCTAAACCATTGAGTTCCTTTAAAAAAATTAAATTTCATTAATATATTTCAGCTAGGACAAATTGCTGTTATTTCAGAAGTATCAAGTATCAAACCAGAAAGGCCTTGAATTAGGAACCAAATATACGCTGTCATAGTGCAAAAAAAGAAAGCAGAACTTTAACTATCGAACCGTAGCATGTGAGGGACAGCCATTGCTTTCGGGTTGGCCTGGGTAGCAAAAAGGTGTCTTTGTTATGTAAATAAAGTCCCTTATGTAGTCAAAATTAAAAATATTTCCTTTTTGTTTCCTCTGTGGCCGTTTTTCTCCCCCCACTTTACCACATTTGTGTGTGTGTGTGTGAGAGAGGGGGAGAATTTAGCCGTTTTAGAGGCCTTGTTCCCTATAATTAGGAACGTTCTTTTGGATTTGAGCAAGTTGGATACCGTTGGTTAAACCCATGGGAAAAGGATTGAAACAACAACAAAAACAAAAACAAACAACTAAAAAAATCAGTTAAGTAAAACAAATGATGGCATAACTTACATGATTAGTGAGTACTCTAATGGTAAGGAGAAATTAAGACTAGCTGGTTGTTAATCCTTTTTTTTTTTTTTTTTTTTTTTTTTTTTTTAGACAGAGTCTCACTCTCTCGCCCAGGGTGGAGTACAGTGGAGTGGATCTCGGCTCACTGCAAGCTCTGCCTCCTGGGTTCATGCCATTCTCTTGCCTCAGCCTCCTGAGGAGCTGGGACTACAGGCGCCTGCCACCACGCCTGGCTAATTTTGTGTATTTTTAGTAGAGACGGAGTTTCACCGTGTTAGCCAGGATGGTCTCGATCTCCTGACCTCGTGATCCAGCCGCCTCAGCCTCCCAAAGTACTGGGATTACAGGCGTGAGCCACCGCGCCCAGCCAGTTAATCTTAACTTTAATCAAGACAAAACCCAATTCAGTAACTGACCTTGGAATAGGTCTTAGGCTTTAGACTGCTCTCTACCATTCTAGAAGTAGGAAAAATAAAATAAATAAAATAAAACAAAATAAAATAAAATAAAATAAAATAAAATAAAATAAAATAAATCTCATTTTCCCTGTTGGAAGTGAGTTCAAACTCCATAAAGGAGTTACCTGCCTTCCACCATTATGGAAACAGAAAAAGTTTTCCTTCCTTGTGTTGGAAGCAAGTAAAACTTCAAAAAAGATAAAAGGAGTTGCACAGCAAAATAAACTGTAGATCTGGATCAAATTTGGGGAGATATTAATTATCTGGGTAAGGTGCTGTCAGACCTCAACAAATTGTCCTATTGGTTTGAGCCATAAAGTTAGCTCATGCTGGTACCAAACACCAATAGATTCGTCAAAGGTTAGGGCACAGTCACAGTTTGGTTTTATACATTTGAGGGAGATATGAGACATAAATCAATATATGTAAGAAGACCATTGGTTCAGTCTGGAAAGGTGGGACAACTCAAAGCAAAGGTAGAAAGACTCGAAGTGGGGAGGGAGCTTCCAGGTCACAGGTGAGAAACAAATGGCTGTATTATTCTGCACTTTTGATTAGCCTTTCCAAAGGAGGCAATCAGATACGCATTTATCTCAGTGAGCAGAGGGATAACTTCGAATAGAATGGGAGGCAGGTTCACCCTAAGAAGTTCCCAACTTAAATTTTCCCTTTATCTTAGTTGTCTTGGGGACCTAAGATATTTTTTAACACAGTATTCTTCAGAAATAAGTATGAAACCTCTTGACTAATAAATGCAAACAAAAATGCTGACAATTCTTAAGACATCTCTAATATTACTTTTGCAATAATTTTAAAGCCAGTTTATAAACATTTGACTTAAGTCACACGAACTTGAAAAGCATTTGGGCTACTGTTTACTTAACTTATGAGTACTCCTTAACTTTAAGCCAATTTGGTACCTTGTGGCCAAAACACATAACAAAATACGTGTATGTACACAAAAACACACACATACACACATATGCAAAGGTCCTATAGCTTTTACTTCAAAACTCTAGCCATGAGGTATTAATACAAGTTTAGAGATATTAATACAAGTTTACCAATTTACAAAAACAAACAGAAAAATGTTAGACCCAAAAAATGTTTTTTAACTCAATAGAAATGTAACAGTAGATTTAAGCAGGCAGAAAGAAAAATATAAAAATAGAGAACTTAGGAACTCTGTAGTTGCAGGTCAAATTTTGGACTCTAAATTTTTCCTTAATGTAAGTTGCCCATCAGTTTAAAATGTGCACAA
The DNA here is from genome assembly GCF_007565055.1 of Rhinopithecus roxellana. Taxonomy (NCBI): domain Eukaryota; kingdom Metazoa; phylum Chordata; class Mammalia; order Primates; family Cercopithecidae; genus Rhinopithecus; species Rhinopithecus roxellana. The sequence goes on from NC_044555.1 coordinate 139,423,792, forward strand.
CAGACCAAAATACGTAACTAGAGGAAGTACTAGAAAACCTGGCATGCCCTGAACTTTTTCATTTTACATAAACACTTGCAAGTACAGGCATTATAAAACCAATGGGGTGCCCAAAAATAAGTCATTCTGTGTTTTCAATTTTTTTCTCATACTCAGACTATTTGTTTCCCACATTTTTTTTTTTTTTTTTTTTTTTTTTAATTAAAAGGAGGAACTGAGTTTTTGCCTAGTGTTTAGTGTGGTGGATCAATGTGTGCTTATTGTGTGTGGGACTCCACATTGTATCACCACTAATTTGTTACTACCCTCTTATATGTTTCAGTTTCTCTCTCAGGAGGTCTATCACCTCCAAGAGGGATCATAATACAGAGTGATCAGCTCTTATATGCTTCCTGAAAGAGCCTTTTTAAACTAATTTTGTTTGCAGTTCCCTGTAGAGCCACTGCATATCATGTGAATTAAGCTCCCAGACATTCACACTTGGCCCCCAGTCACCCAGGAATGCCTTTTGTCTGGGAAGAGAAAAATATCCTTTCGTTTCAGAGCTAAAGAAGCTTATTCTCTTATTTATCTATAAAAATGGCAGTACAGTTCCTCATACAAATGTGCAAATAAGCCAATTGACCTTAACTGGGGAAGAAAAATCAATGGAGAAGGACCTTTAAAATGCAAAATTGAAACCAAACAGGATGCCTGAAGAGGGGTTGTTTGCCTGGTTTTTAGAAAAAGGCAAAGGAGAAGATGCTTTAGAATATATCTCCAAGCCAGAATTAAGATCCTAAACAACAGCTTCCTAGGAGGATAAGAAACAGCTCAGAATATGCCAAGAATCATCAACCAAAGAAAGATCCAGGTCTCAGAAGGATTTACCAGTTCCACTTGAGGAGAAGCTCAAAGTAAGTCAGGCTTTCAATGGGCTACTTCTGGACTTTAGTTCAAAGTCTGAGCAACTTCTCTGGGGTCCTGAGTCTTTTCTGAGGCCCCACATATTCAGTCATTAAATTATAATTGACAAAAATAGTGAAACTATAAAATATTTGAAGACATTTATTTCTGAGCCAAATATGACTGACCAATGGTACAGCCCTCAGGAAATCCTGAGAATATGTGCCCAAGGTGGTCAGCATACTTCTTGGGTTTATACATTGTAGAGAGACATAAGACATCTATCAGTACATGTAGGATGTACTTTGCTCAGGACAACTGGAGGTGGGGTCTTCCAGGTCACAGGTAGATTCGAAGATTTTCTGAATGGCAATTGGTTGAAAGAATTAAGTTATTGTCTAAAGACTTAGGATCAATAGAAAGAAATATCTGGGTTAACATAAGGGGTTGTGGAGACCACGGTTTTATTATGCACATGAAACCTCCAGGTAGCAGGCTTCAGAGAGAATAGATTGCAAATGTCTGATATCAGAATTAAACACTCTGTTCTATCAGTCTTAAGGTCTGTGCTGATGTTAATGCTGGTCAGGTTTTTCTTAATTCCAAAAGGGAGGGGGGCATAATGAAGCATATATGACTCTCACATTCCCATCATGGACTAAATAAGTTTTTCAGGTTAACTTTACAATGCCCTTGGCAGAGGACAAGCCCATTCAGATGGTCAAGGGGCCTTAAAATTTTATTTTTGGTTTACAGTGACTTCATTTAACTATTAAAACATAATTGTCAGAAGTCAATAAATTATTTGAATGAAAATTGAATAAAAGTTATAAATGATCTTTTCATAGTTTCAGTTTTTTAATAACTTAAAGTCATGCTATGTTAAATTAAGAAACAGTAATAATAAAATTTCTGAGTCATTTATATTGTATAGAAAAGCTAACTATATTTAAGTCTGTTCATAAACAAATTGAAAACAACATCTTTCTAAAAATTATGCAGTGGTTTACATCTACAAATACTGGTATGAAACAGTTTAAAATTACTTGCTTCTTAGGTTCTTAACTGGAAATTTGGATTATTAGGGGTTTTTGTTGCAGTTAATATATATAATTTAAACTATTAGATATAATAGAAACAATTATATACACAGAGTAAATAAAAAAGTAAGATGCATTTTTGATTAAAAAAACTAAAAAGGGAATATTTTTCTCTTACATTAGAGAAAAATTTGTGTGGTTAAAATAACAAAGAGAAAAATTATTTTTTCCCTAAATTGTCAATATATGTTAAAATATATATATGACAAAACTAAAAGTTTAAGCAAGTTGTAAAAGGTTTACAGAAACTTAATCTCATGAAGGAAATTATGTGTGATGAAATTCACTAAAATTAGAAGGGAATTATTTATAAGTTTCTATGAAAATTGAGCAATAATATCAAAATACACTAATGCAAAGCCATAGTCTTGGCCCCTGTGTCAGAGCAACAAGGTTTTTTAGATCATTGATTGGCTTTTTTTTTTTTGGGGGGGGGGGGGGACGGAGTCTGGCTCTGTCACCCAGGCTGGAGTGCAGTGGCCGGATCTCAGCTCACTGCAAGCTCCGCCTCCTGAATTCACGCCATTCTCGTGCCTCAGCCTCCTGAGTAGCTGGAACTACAGGCGCCCACCACCTCGCCCGGCTAGTTTTTTGTATTTTTTAGTAGAGACGGGGTTTCACCGTGTTAGCCAGGATGGTCTCGATCTCCTGACCTCGTGATCCACCCGTCTCGGCCTCCCAAAGTGTTGGGATTACAGGCTTGAGCCACCGTGCCCGGCCTCTGATTTGCTTTTTAATTTAGTAATTTTAAGAGGTTGTTAAAGGCTTATGAAATTTTAACTTGTGTGATCAAAGCTCACTTAAATTTGATGGATTTCTTTATAAGGTATTATTAAAATTAGTTTCCATATTGATATACATTAATATAAATGCAAAATTTGGTTTCCTCCTTTGCATAAGAATTTAATGTATTATTAATAAAACATAGTAAAAGATTTGTTTAACTTTTGAGTAAATGACAGAAAAAGCAGGGAAGAGTTAGCATCATTCTGTCCTTATTAGCATTCTCAATTGCAAACAGTCTCTTCTCTATCAAAGAATAAAAGTTTTCACTTTATGAAATCTTTACATAATAATGTTTGATAAATAAATGATAGTTATATTCAGTGATCTGTGGTTCTATTTTAATCATGTATTTTAGAACTTTCTTATTTTAACATTATTTTAAATATTTAATATTTGACATACTACCAAAAATTAAATTTCAAATTCTAAAATTTAGTCTTATTGATCCAAACTAACTTGGACATAATAAGAACCCCTGGGTGACCAAGAGAGACATAGTAGACGTATACAGTATGTTAAGATCATATGGAAAGACTTATCAATTAGGAAATAGTGTTTGGCCAGGTGTGGTAGCTCACACCTGTAATCCCTGCACTTTGGGAGGCCAAGGTGGGTGGATCACGAGGTCAGGAGATGGAGACCATCCTGGCCAACATGGAGAAGCCCTGTTTCTAGTAAAAATGCAAAATTTAGCTGGGCATGGTGGCGGGCGCCTGTAGTCCCAGCTACTTGGGGAGGCTGAGGCAGGAGAATCGCTTGAACTCGAGAGGCGGAGATTGCAGTGAGCTGAGATCGTGCTACTGCACTTCAGGAGCCTAGGCAACAGAGCGAGACTCTGCCTCAAAAAAAAAAAAAAAAAGGAAAGAAAATGGCATTCGACTTTCTTTGAGTTAACTTACACAAATATGTTATCAACATGTGTTCCAAGATTGTAGGAAATTCCTAAATTTCTGATATGTCTTGATATATATCATCAGTTATAATTACCATTATTATTGTATATTGATGCATGCCACAGAAATAACCAAATTCAGTCTTAAATTGTGTCTTTAATAATGGCTATTTAAAGCCACTTATCATCCACAGATAATTATGATTTTTCTTTAATTATTCTCAAAATTCAGTTTATAATCACCTTCAGTCCAAAATTTTCTTTTTCTTTGAAAAAATTTGTGAAAAGGACCCTAGCAATTATTCATGAAATGGGTTTCTGATAACTTACATGAAACTAAATGTATAGAAGACTGTAATACTTTTTATAACATTTTGTGTAAAATATCGCTGATTCATTTTATATTTTGTTTTCCAGAGCAAAGCAAACTTTTTTCTTTTGAACTATGTATAGCTTACAGCAATTGAGTAAAGTATATTTTGTGAGAAAAGTTGAAACATTTACCTTCCTCTCTACCTGAATTTTGCAAGATTTGGAAACTACTCGTGAGTATTCTTATATTATACCAATCTAGTTATTTAAATATGTTCAATTAAATCTGTTTTTTTTTTTTTCTGTAATAAAACACAATTGGAAACACTGGTTATTTTACCAATGCTTTAACTGGAATGGCTTATTTTCAGATGCTAATGAACAGACTGCTTTGAGAAAATGAGGTTGACTTTGAAACAGGAAATTTTCCCTGACCTCTTCCCAGGATGTAGGGGAGCTGGAGTGAAGTCACTAGGGCTAGCTGGCCGCTTAGGCTGGCTTCACTCACTCGGATCCACCCCTCAGGCAAGGAGTTGTTTCAGGACCCAAGCTGAGGCGAGTGCTTCTGGGCACTGAGAGGAGCAAACTCCATGCAGGCCCTGTGATAATGTCTGGGGGGAACACCTGCAACCCCCAAAGCCCCAGAAGGAGTGTTAAAGTCAGCGCTTTTAGCTTTGGCATCTGTGGATGGCTTAAGTGTTTAACAGCTTGGTGGACCCTCTGTCTTTTCACGAAGACAGAGGATCAGCGTGACAGCCTTCCGTATCCTGAGCTCCTGTCTGGTGTCCAGAGAAAATCAGGTCACATTAATAAATTGAAGGATAGTAAATGCAGGGGATTTCGCTGTCGATGAAAGTGGCTCTCAGTGGGAAGGGAAACTGGAAAGGAGTTTGAGTGGGAAGATATTCTTCTCCTGGAGTCTGGTCATCTCTGGTCAGACTCTTTTTCAAAGTTCCACCATCAAGTCGTCTCTCTGATGTCAGCCTGCTTTTCTCTGATGTCCAGCTGCTTCTCCTCTCAATGTTTGGCCACTTCTTCTCTCTGCTGGCCTGATCCTGGGAGTTTTTATGGGTACAGTATGGGTGACAGGGCAGACAATAGGTGGTTTTGAAAAAGGTAGTGTTCAAGTGGGAAAACAGGAATGCATTTTCTCACTTTGGGCTGTGGTTCCAGGCTTGAGAGTGAGGTCTTTTCTGCCTAGAAATTATCTGCCTACTGTCTCTAGCAACTTGACTTTATAGAACCAATAAAAAGTCCTTTGAAAATAATGGCCTGTTACCATGTATATGTGCTTTCTTTATAAGCTTCCTGATCTTGCAGTAAGTGAAAAATATTGCTTCCTTACAATCCCAGGACACTCAAGGTATTGGATCTTGAGCAGAGATAAACGCATTCAAATTATACAGGCATTCCAGGCACAGTCTCATGGTAAATTCTTGGCTTGACTTCCTAACCTTGAGAGGCTTTTAAAAGTCTAATCTGAGATTCCTTATGAAAAAGTTCCAGCAAAGCCAACTTAAAACTTATATGATCATTCAGCATTCTTTTTGCACTTTATGCAAATAATCAGGCCATGTATAATACTAAAACTTACTTTGCAAGTAAATTGACCCCACTAAGATTCAACTTTGGTAAAAATGGCAAACTGGAAAGAGAAGCACTATGTTTCAGAAAAAAACTATAGCACACCTGTTATTATTAGGTTGGTGCAAAAGTGATTGCAATATTTGCTATCAAAATTAATGGCAAAACTTGCCATTACTTTTGTACCAATCTAATAAATTCCAACTCTGACCATTGTTTTTGAGTTTTTATTACTTTCCTACAATTTTGACTAAATTCGGAATTATTTACTGGCTATATCATTGCTCTGAAGAAGAACCTCAGTTGCCGGTGCAGGATTCACTGGCTATTTTTGTTCTTTGTGGGAGCCTCCAAACACAGCTGTTTTAGTTGGCCATCTTGACACCTCCCCCTATTAATCTTTTCTATTTTTTTTCTAGTTTCTATTTTATTTGTTTGTTGTTCTTTTTATTTCCTCTGTTTTCTGTTAAATTTGGTCTTACTTTTTTGGTAGTGCCTTGAGATACAATGTTAGCTTCTTTGTGTGATATGTTTGTTTTTACTTAAAGTAGGTCCTTATCAGGAATCACTTCCCTCTTAGAACTGGTTTTACCACTTTCTACAAGTTTTGGTTTTGGTATTCTGTGTTTTCATTTTGTTTTACATAAATTATATTTTTATTTCTGTTTTTATTTATTTTTGACCCAATGGTGGTTTAGTTTCTACCATCATGCTATTTAATTTCCACATATTTGTGAATTTTTCGATTTTCCTCTTCTGACATGTTTTTAAAATTTTCATACCATTGTGGCTGGAAAAGTTACTTTATATGATTTCAATGTTCTTTAATTTTTTAAGACATGTTGTGACCTAACATATGGTCTATAATGGAGAATGTTCCATGTGAACTTGAAAAGAATGTGCATTCTGTTGTTGTTGGATAGAATGATCTCTATATTTCTGTTAGGTTTATTTGATCTAAAATGTTCCTCAAGTCCACTGTTTCCTTATTGATTTTTTGTGTGGAGAATTTATTCATTGTTGAAAGTGGGATACTAAAATCCTCCATCATTGTTTCATTGCCATCTATTTCTCCATATAGTTTTCTCAATATTGTTTATTTATTTAGATACTCCAATGATGGGTGACTATACATTTACAATTGTTATATCTTCTTGATTAATAGACCCCCTTATTATTATAAAATGACCTTATTGTGACAGTTTTTGATTTAAAGTCTGATATGGTTAGAATATTTGTCCACTCCAAATCTCATGTTGAAAGATAATCCCCAGTGTTGGAGGTGAGACCTAGTGGGAGGGATTTGGGTCATGGGGCAGATGGCTCACAAACAGATTGTTGCCTGCCTCGCAGTAATGAGTTCTCATTCTATTAGTTCATGGAAGAACTGGTTGTTTGAAAAGAGCATGGTAGCTTTCTTCTCTCTCTTGCTCCCTCTCTTGTCATTTGACAGGCCTGCTTCCACTTCACCTTCCACCCTGAATAATGGCTTCCCAAGGGCCTCACCAGAAATCAAGAAGGCTTGTACAGCCTGCAGAACTGTGAGCCAAATAAACCTTTTTTTTCTTTATAAATTATCCAATCTTAGGTATTCCTTTACAGAAATGCAAACTGGACTACTATAATGTCAAATTTTCTGAAGTAAGTGTAGCTATCCCTGCTCTCTTTCTGGTTTTCATTTGCATGATATATTATTTGTATTCCCTTACTTCTAGCCTATATCTGTCCTTCAAGCTAAAATGAGTTTCTTGTAGGCTGCTGATATGGTTTTGGTATTTGTCTCCTCAATATCTCATGTTGAACTGTGATCTCCAGTGCTGAAGTTTCAGCCTAGTGGGAGGTGTTTGGGTCATGGAGGCAGATCCCTCATGAATGGTGTGGTGCCCTCTCTGTGGTAATGAGTTCATATGAGATCTGATTGTTATAATATCTGGGACTTCTACCCTCTCACCTTTCTCTCTCTCTCACCATCTCACATGTCTTCTCCCCCTCCACCTACTGCCAGAGTAAAAGCTTTCTGAGACCTCACCAGAAGCCATGTAGATGCTGATGGGATGATTATACAGCCTGCAGAATGTGAGCCAAATGAAAGTATTTTCTTTATAAATTACAAAGCCTCATATACTCCTTTTTAGAAATGCAAAATGGACTAATACAGCTGCATATAGTTAGGTCTCGTTTTCTTTATCTATTCACTCACTCTGTATTTTCTTATTGATTAGATAACTTAATTTATTTACATTAAAGTCATTATTGATAAAGACTTACTACCGCCTTTTTATTGATTGTTTTCTGACTGTTTTATAGTTGGTGTCTTTCTTGCTGTCTTTGTGATTAGATAATTTTTTGTAGTTGTATTATTTGATTCCTTTGTCTTTATCTTTTGTGTATCTACTATGGGTTTTCTTTTCTTTGTGTTACCATATGGTTACATAAAACATCTTTTGGTCATAATAGTCTGTTTTACAATGACAACAACTTAACTTTGCATACAAAATGTCTATATTTTAACTTCTTTCCCCACAAGTTATGTTGTTGATGTCAAAATTTACTTTTTTTTTTTCTTTTTGAGTTGGAGTCTCCCTCTGTTGCCTAGGCTGGAGTGCCATGGCATGATCTCGGCTCACTGCAACCTCTGCCTCTGGGGTTCAAGTGATTCTCACACTTCAGCCTCCTGAGTAGCTGGGATTACAGGTGCCCGCCACCACACCTGGCTATTTTTTATTTATTTATTTATTTATTTTTGGTATTTTTAGTAGAGACAGGATTTCACCATGTTGGCCAGGCTGGTCTCGAACTCCTGACCTCAAGAGATCTGCTCACCTTGGTCTCCCAAAGTTCTGGGATTACAGGCATGAGCCATCATGACTGGCCTAATTTACTTATTTTTATATTGCATTTACATTAATAAATTATAGCTATAGTTATTTTTAATACTTTTGTCTTTTCTACTAGAGTTACAAGTGATTTGCACACCATTACAGTATTACAGTGTTCTGAATTTGACTATATTTTTACTTTTACAGAGGATTTTATACTTTTCTATATTTTCTTATTGTTACATAGCAGTCTTTTGTTTCAACTTGATGAACTCAAATTTAGCACTTCTTCCAAGCAGGTCTACAGTTAATAAATTGTCTGAGTTTTGGTTTGCCAAGAACAATCCTTATCTTTCTCTTCATTCCTGACAGACTTGCCAGATATAGTATTCTTAATTTTGATGGTTTTTTTCTCCTTTCATTCTTTTGAATTGAATATATCCCTTCACTCTATCCTCTAGCACAGTTATCCACTGAAATTTTCTGTTTATTGTCTTATGAGGATTTTCTTGCATGGGATAAGTTACTGTTTTCTTGCTGCTTTCAAATTTTCTCTTTGTCTTTTACTTTTGAGAATTTTATTATAATGATTTTTGGTGAAGATATATTTATGATTAATCTACTTAGAGTTCTTTGCACTTCATGGATCTGTATATTCTTTTTTGCCCTCTCCAGATTTGGGAAATTTTCTGTAATTTTATTGGTAAAGTAAGCTAATGTCCCATCTTTTTTCCTCCCCCTTCTGAGACTTCTATAATGTATATGTCGGTTTGCATTATGGTGTTCCATATGTCCCAAAAAGTTTTTCACTTTTTTAATTCTTTTTTTTTTTTATTTTTGTTCATCTGACTTAGTTTTTTCAAGTAATATATCTTTGAGTTCATTGATTCTTTTCTCTACCTGACCAAGCTTCCTATTGAGGTTCTCTATAAAATATTTTAGTTCATTGTGTTCCTCAGCTCCGGAATTCCTGTGTGTCTTTTTTTACGTTTCTAGCTATTTGTAAAACTTCACTTCTTTTTTTTTTTTTTTCCATGTTCTCTTGTATCTCATTGAACACTGTTAAGATGCTTATATTGAATTATTTGTCAGAAAATCTTTTGATCTTCATTACTTTAGGTTAAGTTACCAGTGCTTTATTTTATCCCTTTGGTTGTGACATGTTTCTCTGACTTTTTTGGTAATTTTTATAGCCTTGTCTTGATGTCTGCACATTTGAAGAAGTAGGTACCGCTTCTCATATTAGCAAACTAACTTTGGCAGAAAAAAATCCCTTCACAAGTCAGCCCATCCAGAGATTCTGGGAGGGTCAATTAGTAGAGTTCCTGTCTCTACTAAAAATACAAAAAAAAAAAAATCCCGTTGACCCAGGTAGACTGGCCTGGGTCAACTCTTGGGCAGATTCATTACCTGGTCCACAGGGCCCAGTCTGGTGCTTGAGTGCCATGTGGTAGGCGTGGAGCTTTGGTTTGTGTGAGCAGGCCTGAAGTCTTGGTGCACAAAAGTGGGCCTAGAGCCTGAATCTGCAAATGTTGGCCTGGATCATGGATCCATGGGGGACATCTTAAAGCCTGGGTCCATGGAGGCTGAACTGGCATTGTCATCATTCATGGGCTTGTCTTACACTTAGATCCATTGGCTTGAAATTGGGGTGGGCCTAGAGCTTGAGTCCATGAGGGTTAGCCTGGGTCCATAAAGACTGGCCTAAAGTATGGGACAATGGAGGCTGGCCTATGCTGGGGTCTTGGATGAAGTTGTGTGCTCATTTCACTCTTCTTCCCCAGTGAAGAAGATATCTCTGTCTGCATTGTGCTATGTGGATTTCAGGGAGGGGTGGCACAGGTAATGTGAAACTATTTTTTCTACGCTCTCCAATGCATATTTTCATAATTTTATACTCTAAACAAGTGCTGTAATCCCTCATCTGATTTTCTTAGCTTTATGAAGATATTTTAGTGCATGACTGGTTGCTCATTTGATGGCTTTGTGAAGAAACAAGTCCTGGAAGCTTTTATTCTGCCATCTTGCTGATGTCACTACTCTCCAAATAAATCTGCAATGTGCTAATCAAAATCACCTTTGTATTTGGGAAGCATTGGTATGGAGCTGTACCATAGAACAGCTCTGACTTTAAATCCTGAATGATGAGGAATATAATAAGATTGCAATTGGGTTAACTGCTTTCAAGAACATTCTAAATGAGGTGTCCCTTTTCCTCCTGGATGACATCAGGGAAAAAGTAATCTGAGGTTTTGCTTTTAAGAATGTCTTAATCTAATATTGAGATAGATTGATTGCCAAATAAAAGAGCCTACTTCTCCAGCCCTCTCTTTGTCTATGCCCTTGGCAGGTAATTTTGTCTCATTTTCTTCAAGTGATGGAATGCCACCACATTCATTAAATCTGGACTGGTTTTGTGACTTTCTTTGATCAACAAAATGAAAGAGAAATAAAAATGTACCAGTTCAGATCCTAGGCTTCCGTAGGCTTTGCATAGATTTGACTCTGTATGAAAACACCCCCAGGCTAGTCTGATAGGGATTGAGAAACTCTAAGAAACAGTGCTATTAATGCTAGGCAAGGTTCAAAGTGACCTGTAAGGTGACTACAGACACATGACAAAATCCAGTTGAAATCATTCAGTCCTGGCCCTTATCAGCAGAGCTACCTAGCCAATCTGTAGAGTTGTAAAAAATCACTCATTTTTGTTTTAAAACACTAAGTTTTGAAATGTTTTGTTATGCCATAGTAGTTAGCTGATAAAAATATCTTTAGAGTGATAACTTTTATACAGAGTAGACAGTACAATTTGAACGTCACTGAGATAAGGGTGTTACTCCTAATGATCTCTTCCACTAGTGTCTGCAATGATTATTTGGATTACACTTATCACTCAACTGTCTGCCCCTTGTGACTTATCTGAAGGAAAAGACAGAATGCTAATTTGAAATTTCTGTATTTGTCATTATGATCCATTAAAATTAATGGAGAAAAATGAGTCCATCTTTACTATCATATCTCTATAATACTTGGCATATAATTGGTACTCAATTATGTTGGAAATCATTCTAGTTAGATCATGTCCAGATACTTTTCTAAGAGACTTCCCAAAGACCCTGTTTTCCTTCTCACCTCCAAGTTCATTGTTAAAGTACATTTTATTTGTTTAATAAAATGTGCTTCCTATGGAACAACTAGGATTGCAGAGTTCTTCCAGAAGGTGCTGACTTCAGCTCTGTATCTGTTCTCTTTCTTCAGAACCACACTCTTTGGAGCTCTGATTTGGGCGAGCTGACAAATACCTGTTTGCCATGTACCTCTGATGCTGATAAGCACTACCCCCTGACCTCTGTGAGTTCTGATTAGCCTTCCTCCATGGGTGTGTTGTATCAGACAGAAGAGGAATTTAAGAATTAAATGTCCACTTCAATTTTGGTTTTGGTAGGATAGCAGTCAGCACCATTGCCTTGTATTGTTCAGAAATATATATTTCTGATAATGTCTGGACCTTTCAAAACAGGACCAGTTATAGGAAAAAATTATAATTCAAAGGGAAGACATGAAACTGCATTGGGATTCAGAATGTTATTTAATGCCTGTAAGCAGGACTGAATCCAATAAATTGCAGAAATAGTTTGAATGTTTCTCATCAGCTTGGAAACACAGCTAGTTATAAATTGGTATTTTGTTTGACTTGGAGATACAGACCTCTCTAAACTCATTTGTTATGTTTTGCTTGCATTTCACTGAGCAAAGTCAGTCAAACAACATGGATTAACTGTACTACTACCATATATACCTTGTCTTGGGTTTAATGATGGAGATAATACCAGAAATAACAGATAGAGTTGTTACTCTTATGGAGGTTACATCTAAGCAAGGAGACAAGAACAATGCATGTAGAAAGTTAATTCCTCACTTCTACTTTCATGGAATTATACATTTGACAATGTTTTTTCTTATGAATGGCTTGATTTGCTTTCAAAGAGATCCTAGCTTGGGGACACATACCAATTCAGTGATTCAGGTCATGAATGAGTGCTATAGAGGAATCTAGGCCGGGCGCGGTAGCTCACCCCTGAATCCAAGCACTTTGGGAGGCTGAGGCAGGCGGATCACGAGGTCGGAAGATCGAGACCATCCTGGCTAACACGGTGAAACCCCGTCTCTACTAAAAATACAAAAAAATTAGCTGGGCATGGTGGCGGGCGCCTGTAGTCCCAGCTACTCGGGAGGCTGAGGCAGGAGAATGGCGGGAATCCTGGAGGCGGAGCTTGCAGTGAACCGAGATCGCGCAACTGCTCTCCACCCTGGGGAACAGAGCGAGACTCCGTCTCAAAATAAATAAATAAATAAATAAATAAATAAATAAATAAATAAATAAACAAACAAACAAATAAAAAATGGAGGAATCTAACAGTAAAAATAGGGTTTCTAGATGTCTCCAAATAATTTCCGCTATTGCAGAGAAGTCAGCAAAACGCAAGGGTGACAAAGTCAGTGATGGCAATGCCTAAAGAAAACCTGGTCATCTGTGTACTTCCCCACTTGGCCTGAGTGCAGCTGGCTTTGCTGGCAATCTAAAGGGAAAAGACACAGGGCTCGGTGGCTCAGCTATATAAAAACTGCACTCCTACTTTCCTATCAATTCCATTCCAGAAACGTGTCAATTGTTTATTATTGTTTTTTGTCTAGTTTAGTTTAGTTCTGTTGTAAAAAGGGTCTCACTCCCTTACTCAGGCTGGAGTGCAGTGGCATCATCATAGATCATTGCAGCCTCAAACTCCTAGACACAAGAGATCCTCCTGCCTCAGCCTGCTGAGCAGCTAGGATTGCAGACACATAACACAACAGGCTGATTATTTTATTTTATTTTCATAGAGGTGGGGTATTACTGTGTTGCCAAGACTGGTCTCAAACTCTTGGCCTCAAGAGATGGCTAAAACAAAGCTATTAACAGATATAGGTTTATACACTGCAGAGAAAAGTTGAATTTTTCTTTGTAGATTTAGAAGGGTCATTTTATTCTTGATAAGGATGAACCTTATTTATAATAAAACTTACCTGATGGTTACCTATGTGTCCTGGTTATAGCGCGAACAGGAAGGCACTCTTTGTCCCTAAATACTTTAGGTTTTATCACAGACAAGGATTCCTGTCTGTTCCTTTTGTAGCATTGTAACTTTCTTGTTTTTACGTTTTTTTTTTCCATCACTAAACCCAGAACAGGGTACGTAGAAGAAGGGCAGGATCTGTGTCGTTTTCTGACTTAGCTCAGTGGAATGCAAGCAAGAACTTTACAAATCAGTTTAGAAAGGTCTGTGGCTACAACTCAGGCAAAATGTTAGCTTTTAACTAGCTGTGTCTCTGGGATGATGACGAACATCAGGCCTGTTTCTATCATTCCTGGGATTCAGTCTTGATCAGAGACATTATACAACACACAGAAACGGATTTTGCTGTGGTCCCTGTTTTTAAAGATTTCACAGACTAGTAAAGTAGAAATGTATTTAAATAAAGAATTACATATTTTATCAGTCTTACATCTCTATGAAAAGTCATAAGCAAATCCCTTCAGTGCCAAGGAAGTAAAGTAAGCTAACAAGTAGTAAAATGATAGAGTGTTGTGATAAAATTGTGTTTTATAATTTTATAGTAGGCCGGGCGCGGTGGCTCAAGCCTGTAATCCCAGCACTTTGGGAGGCCGAGATGGGCGGATCACGAGGTCAGGAGATCGAGACCATCCTGGCTAACACGGTGAAACCCCGTCTCTACTAAAAAATACAAAAAAACTAGCCGCGCGAGGTGGCGGGCGCCTGTAGTCCAAGCTACTCGGGAGGCTGAGGCAGGAGAATGGCGCAAACCCAGGAGGCAGAGCTTGCAGTGAGCTGAGATCCGGCCTGGGCGATAGAGCAAGACTCCGTCTCAAATAATAATAATAATAATAATAATAATAATAATAATAATAATAATAATTTTATAGTAGTATAATTCCACAATCCTCTATCACAACACTCCACTACTAAAATAGTAGTAAAATGATAGTGTTGTGATAGAGGATTGTGATAAAATGTGAGTAAGCCCTGTCTGAAGACTTCACATTTACAATTATTTTAATATACTTTAGCTACCAATATACTGTTTGCCACCTGCCTAAGTTATGATATCAGGACCCTTTACTTCACTAGAAGAAAATAGGCTATTCCCATTGACAAGAGAGTTGCTATTTCAGAAAAGTAAGATCTTGTTGATAGCTGCACTAAGAGTAATTAAACTGACTTTGTAGTAATTAAATGTAGTTAAAATATATTGTGAAATGTCCATATCATAGAACTGGTAGGTAGCCACCGAAATTATGTTTTCAAATATATAAATATATGGTGTAAAAATTATCACAATATGAAAATTGAAAAGATCCTGGTATCTTTTACAATATTACAGTTCTAATACATATTACAATTCTAATACGTAGACATGCTCATGGGAAATGAATTACTAAGAAAATAAATGAAAATATCAGACTTGTTTTTCTCTGAGTGGTAAATTAGTGAATCTTCTTTATTTTCTTCTTCATGTTATTTCACAGTTCTGCAATAAACTATAGAGTAAGTAGAAACAGTTGTAATTATGTTTTAATTACAATTAAACTGGAAGGTATGCTAAATATCAAAAATAAACAATGGAATTTCAGATAGGTAGGGTAAAATAATACATGGTAGAAAAAAGATGCATCCTCCTACCTCAAGAGTCGTATCACCTAGGCCATCATATACAGACAATATGTATTAATGCATATAGACAAATATTGTTTCAATGCTGTTTCTGTTTTTGTTTTGATCCCCCCCTTGGTGGCTTATTCTAAAATATATGGAAACTAGCAGAATATAATTCCAGTTTTATTATCAACTTTTCTTTTGTTTTCTTTTTTGAGATGGAGTCTCGCTCTTTTGCCCAGGCTGGAGTGCATATCGGCTCACTGCAAGCTCTGCCTCCCAGGTTCACGCCATTCTCCTACTTCAGCCTCCCAAGTAGCTGGGACTACAGGCACCCGCCACCACGCCTGGCTATTTTTTTTTTTTTTTTTGTATTTTTAGTAAAGACAGGGTTTCACTGTGTTAGCAAGAATGGTCTCCATCTTCTGACGCCGTGATCCGCCTGCCTTGACCTCCCAAAGTGCTGGGATTACAGGCATGAGTCACCACACCCGGCCTTATTATCAACGTTTAAAAAGGATTTGCCAAACACTTTCTTCTCTGTGTAATGTTACACCTTGCCTTAGGTAGTAAATATATTCCTGAAGACAGATATGTGTGTGCATTGCAGAATGCCCTGCAAGAATGCAACTATCTTTAGTTGAGTATCTAACTATGTACCAAATAGTGTGTAGGTTCTTTCTGAATATAATTTTACTTAATCTACACAATAACTAAACAAATTAGGTACCGTGCTCCATATTTTTAAAAATATAAGACTGAGACTCACTGAAGTAAAATGATTTGCTCATGAAAGTTTACACAGTTTAAGAGTAGCAGACCTGGACCTCAGATTTACTATTCTCTAATCACAATCTTTACTTCTTCCATTATATTCTTTTGGTCTAAGGTTTGCAACCCAACTTCTCAGCTTTTTTTTTTTTTTTTTAATCTGTAATGTAAAGAGATAAGATAAAAACACAGGACCCTTTCTGTTTTGAAATTTTATTAATTTAAAATCAAAACCAACCTCTTAAAGCTGCTATCAGGATTCTGTACAAGTGCTTTATAAAGGGAGAAAAGTGTGATACAAAGTGAAGGTATTATTTTATTAAATCGATTTTCATTTTTCTATTGACCCATATTATAAATTCAGAGATGCTTTGTCATCCTAGCTAACAGAGCTTCAGCAGTCAATTGCTCCTAAAGTTGTATCTCTAAGTTTCTCAGGCCAAAAGTCTCTATGTAGATAAGCAAATGTACACACAAGTGTTTTGTGTGTGTGTAGAAGTATGTATATTGAGATGCAAAAGACTAGAAAATTAAATAATCTTTTTTTGTAAAAAGAATAGACAGCATCTAACTCAGTTTTCATATATGAATTGTTTGGTTGTTTTTATAAATAGGGCCTGCTTGAAGTAGCATGGAGTACAAATGGAGAAATCAGCCTGAAGTAAATGAAATGTAACTTCTCTATTTCATGATTCTTCAGGTTGTTTTATTTCTCATCATTGGACAACTACTATGAGAAATCTATATTCATTTTGGGTTTCTGTGTGGAATTTAAAGCACATTTTCAATGATTTAATTAAAAAGGAATATCCTTTTCATAGCTTTTCCCTACCCTTCTCCAAATTCTGCCTCCCACAATGTTAACCCAACTGTAGAATATGAAAAGCCTTTCACTACTGAATATGTTGTGCTAATTGGGCACAGAATGTTCTCTTGCCTCTGTAAATGGCTTACATATGCAATCTCCAATTCAGTAGCTTTAAATTAAAGAACACGTATGAAAATATAAGAAGAGAGTTTTCTTCATTGTGGACTACATATGTATGTGCATGTGTGCATCACCACCCCTTCCCAAATAAAGTAAACAAAAAATATGTAC
Source organism: Rhinopithecus roxellana (assembly GCF_007565055.1). Classification (NCBI taxonomy): domain Eukaryota; kingdom Metazoa; phylum Chordata; class Mammalia; order Primates; family Cercopithecidae; genus Rhinopithecus; species Rhinopithecus roxellana. Next base: position 139,440,753 of record NC_044555.1, read on the forward strand.
ACAACTAAAAATAAATGAATTTATCTCTGGATATTTGCAGTTAATTTGATTTTGTTTGATTCATTTGTGTTAACTATATGTACAATTTTTTGGTCTAAAGTTATACTGAATTGGAAGAAAACCAGCACAGGTTTGGATTCCGTGACTTCCTTTGTGGTAACTACATTGCAACTTAGATATATACCTATATACATATATATGTGTGTGTACGTGTGTGTGTGTGTATGTGTGTATATATGTATGTATATACTTAAGTTGCAATGTAGTTACCACAAAGGAATACGAAACTATGATTTTTATATTTTATACATATATATGTGTATATATATGTATATAAATATACACATATATGTATATATACACACATATATATGTGACAGAGTTTTCAAAAACTGAAGAAAGATCCAGACAAAAACATTCAGAATCGGCGGTTGAGAGCAAGTAACCTCTTAATAAATACCAGGTCAATAAGAGAATGGCTGTGGCACAAGTTCTATGTTAAGTTAATATGGATTTTATTATTATACATTTCAGACATGTGTAAATCATTGATATGGTTAGGCTTTGTGTCTCCTCCCAAATCTCATCTTGAATTATAATCCCCATAATCCCCACATGTCAAGGAACAGACCAGGTGAGGTAACTGAATTATGGGGGCAGTTTTCCCCATGCTGTTCTCATGATAGAGAGTTCTCATGAGATTTGATGGTTTTATAAGTGTTTGGTTTCTCTTCCTGTGTTCATTCTTCCTGCCACCTTGTGAAGAAGGTGCCTTGCTTCTCCTTCATCTTCTGCCATGATAGTAAGATCCCTGAGGTATCCCCAGCCATGCTGAAATGTGAGTCAATTAAACATTTTTTCTACCAGCCGGGCGTGGTGGCTCATGCCTGTCATCCCAGCACTTTGGGAGGCTGAGTTGGGCGTATCAAAAAGTCAGAAGTTCGAGACCAGCCCGGCCAACATGGTGAAACCCCGTCTCTACTAAAAATACAAAAAAAAAAAAAAAAAAAAAATCCAGGCGTGGTGGCAGGTGCCTGTAATCACAGCTACCCAGGAGGCTGAGGCAGGAGAATCACCTGAACCCAGAGGTGAAGGCTGCAGTGAGCTGAGATAGTGCCACTGCACTCCAGCCTGGGTGACAGAGCAAGACTCCGTCTCAAAAATCAAACAGACAAACAACAACAGAAAAAACCTTTTTTCGCCGGGCACGGTGGCTCACACCTGTAACCCCAGCACTTTGGGAGGCCGAGGAGGGTGGAGCAGGAGGTCAGGAAATCGAGACCGTCCTGGCTAACACGGTGAAACCCCGTCTCTACTAAAAATATAAAAACTTAGCCAGGCGCTGTGGCGGGCGCCTGTAGTCCCAACTACTAGGGATGCTGAGGCAGGAGAATGGCGTGAACCTGGGAGGCGGAGCTTGCAGTGAGCCGAGATAGCACCACTGCAGTCCAGCCTGGGAGAAAGAGCGAGACTTCCGTCTCAAAAAAAAAAAAAAAAAAAAAAGAAAAAAGAAAGAAAAGAGAAAAACTTTTTTTTCCCCAGCCTCGGGCAGATCTTTATACTAGTAGCAGTGTGAAAGTGGGCTCTTACAGTAAACTAGTACTGAGGTAATGGAGAACTGCTATAAAGATACCCCCAAAACATGCGTCTTTGGAAATGGGTAATGGGCAGAGGCTGCAACAGTTTGGAGGGCTCAGAAAAAGATAGGAAGATGTGGGAAAGTTTGGAACTTTCTGGAGAGTTATTGAATGGTTTTGACCAAAATATTGATACTGATGTGGACAGACATAGCCAGACAGATGTAACCTCAGGTGGAAATGAGTAACTTCTTGGGAGCTGGAGCAAAGGTCACTCTTGCTATGCTTTAGCATAGAGATTGGCGGCATTTTGCCCCGACCCTAGAGATCTGTGGAACTTTGAACTTGAGAGAGATGATTTGGTGTATCTGGCAGAAGAAATTTCTAAGCAGTAAAGCATTCAAGAGGTGAATTTAATGCTCTTAAAGTCATTAAGTTTTATACATTCACAAGCTATAATGATGTTTATTTCACTTTTCAATCTGCCGCTTGAAACAATAAATAGTTTAAAGAAAATGAACTCAGGAGTAAATTATTATATTCCTAGATACAAACACTGTTGAATAAAACATTGAGGATTTAGAATAACGTATTTTTCTAACCTATTGATCCACATTGACCATATTTACAAGAAAATAATTATTTGTTCTCATAGAAATCTCTATTACTCTTACATGAATTTATTTGCCTGCAAACATCTGAAAATTTTGTTATTCATGTAAGGAATGGTAAGTTTTACTGACATTTGGATTGAGATCTATAATTAAAGTCCCTTTTCTCTTGGCCATTGTATAAACTGTTTGCATCTTTCCAATCTAAAAAATTCAAGTATTGTCCAATGAGATGACTTTGGGGAAATCCATATTAAAAACATTCAACGTATTCAAAATTATAAGGTCTATAGTCAGTAATACCAAGTGAGGCTAAAAATAGTCAAGCTAGTCTCCCTATGGAAACAAGTGAAAGGAGTTATTTTTGTATTGGCAAGGTATTATTGTTAGTTTCATAACAACTCAGAGGGGCTTTAACGGCTCCATTCAATCTTAAGTCACCACCACTTCCCAAATAAAGTAAACAAAAACTACAAACACTACTACTAAAAATAAAAGGGTTTTGTTGCGGGAAGTCAGGGACCCCGAACGGAGGGACCGGCTGAAGCCGCGGCAGAAGAACATAAATTGTGAAGATTTCATGGACATTTATTAGTTCTCCAAATTAATACTTTTATAATTTCTTACACCTGTCTTTACTGTAATCTCTGAACATAAATTGTGAAGATTTCCTGGACACTTACCACTTTCCCAATGAATACCCCTGTGTTTTCCTATGTCTGTCTTTACTTTAATCTCTTAATCCTGTCATCTTCTTTGTAAACTGAGGAGGATGAATATCGCCTCAGGACCCTGTGATTGTGTCAACTGCACAAATTGTTTGTAGAGCATGTGTGTTTGAACAATATGAAATCTGGGCATCTTAAAAAAAAAAAAAAAAAAAAAAAAAAAAAAAAAAAAAAAAAAAAAAAAACAGGATAACAGCGATGTTCAGGGAACAAGAGAGGTAACTTTGAACTGGCCGCCGGGTGAGCCGGACGGAGCTATATTTCTCCTCTTTCATAAGCAAATAGGAGAAATATCGCTGAATTCTTTTTCTCAGCGAGGAACATCCCTGAGAAAGAGAATGCGCCCTGAAGGTAGGCCTATAGAAGGCCCCTTTTTAAGGCGTACCGTCTTTTATGGTGGAAGCCGATGAGATGAAATAAGCCCTGGTCTCCTATAGTGCTCCCAGGCTTAGTAGGATGGGAAAATTCCCACCTAATAAATTGTGGTCAGACAGGTTACCTGCTCTCAAACCCTGTTTCCTGATAAGATGTTATCAAAGACAATGCGTGCCGGAAACTTCATTAGCAATTTTAATTTTACCTCATCAGGTGGTCCTGTTATCTCGTCTTGCCTCCATTTTTCTTTTGTGATATTTTATTACCTTGTGAAGTATGTGATCTCTGTGATCCACACCCTATTCGTGCACTCCCTCCCCTTTTGAAAGTCGCTAATAAAAGTTTGCTGGCTTTACGACTCGGGGAACATCACGGATCCTGCCGACATGTGATGTCTCCCCCGGCCACCCAGCTTTAAATTTCTCTCTCTTGTGCTATTTCCCTTTATTTCTCAACCCAGCCGAGACACTTGGGAAATAGAAAAGAACCCATGTTAAACGCCGGGAGCGGGTTCTCCCGATAGGGTTTGATATCTCTGGATATGTGCAGTTAATTCGATTTTTTTTTTTATTCATTTGTGTTAACTATATGTACAATATTTCAGTCTAAAGTTGTACTGTATTGGAAGAAAACCACCACAGAAAGTAAGCGCTGTGTTTGGACTTTGTAGCTTCCTTTGGGGTAACTACATTGCAACTAGTTTATATTTTAGTTCCTCTCACAATCAAACAATTTAGCCCTCCTTTGGAAATGACTTTAGTATATTTCAGAAGAAATCTTGAGACCATAGTCAAATGTTTCCCTAGCATGCAGTGTTAATCACGGTACCATCATTCTGTTACAATTAGACTCTTAACTGTAGTAATTGAAATGATTAAAATGGCATTATAGATAAATAAATATTTTATTTATCTATAATCTATGGATTATTTATCTATAAATAATCTATTTAAGGATTATTTATCTATAAATAAACTATTTAAGGATTATTTATCTATAAATAAACTATTTAAGGATTATTTATAGGAACTATTGAACCAAAAACCAAATAAGTTTATTATTATTATTATTATTATTATTATTATACTTTAAGTTCTAGGGTACATGTGCACAACGTGCAGGTTTTTTACATACGTATACATGTGACATGTTGGTGTGCTGCACCCATTAACTAGTCATTTACATTAGGTATATCTCCCAATGCTATCCCTCCCCGCCCCCACCACAATAGGCCCCGGTGTGTGATGTTCCCCTTCCTGTGTCCAAGTGATCTCATTGTTCAATTCCCACCTATGAGTGAGAACATGTGGTGTTTGGTTTTCTGTTCTTGCCATAGTTTGCTGAGAATGATGGTTTCCAGCACTGAACCAAAAACCAAATAAGTTTTTAAGTTTTTATTTTTTTTAATAACCACTACCTTTTAAAACATAAATCTAATTTTTTAAGATAGGGAGTCTGACTTAATCCAATCTCCTTATTGGATTACAAAATACAGTTCAGCCACTATTTTAGGAGATAAAGAGCAGATGGTCTATAATAAAGGAAGCTGGGAATTCACCTGGGTAATCAACTTTGTGACCTCAAAGCTGCTTCACCACTTATGGGGTATTCATCTAGGTGAGTGCCCCACCTGTTGATAATGATGAAAATATGCTGGAATGTCTAAGATCCCATCTGCTGACATTCTTAGTGGCACATGTACAACATACCACGGAATTGAGGATAAAAGAAGAAGTATTGCTGTAGTTGAGTTCCAGGTGTGAATGAGGAGATTAATGACACCCTATTAATTACAATTTCTCTATGGTCTGGAATCTCTACAGTAATTTACCTAAAGGACCTAACAGCACTACAGTGGTTTGCAAGAGTGATTGATATATAGGAAAGCTTTGTTTCTGAGGGCGGTGACCATACAGATAACTGTAGTTATTAACTCACATGCTATGCTTGTGTTTGGGGATACAGCTAAATAGCTGCTTCTCTGCTACTTGTTCTCTGATTCTTCCTGATTTTTCAATAACTTCCATAAAGTAATCTTTGTTATAAATAAAAGTGGCCCATCATTTCAAATCATCTGCTCTTTTTCCCACTGCTCTTCCACACTCTTTCCCTCTTAAGCTCAATATATGTGCCATACACCCAATAAGCATACATACTCATAGCCCAGTAGATTATGTTTTTAAAGAGGCATCATCATTATTTTTCTCTGTGGGTTTTGAATTTGAAGGTAAAAAGCATCCACCTATTGGTAATTAGAAGTCAAACATTTTGGATTCTAAATAGAATATTATGCTGTTTATGTAAAACACCTAGGAAAAGATCTTCTGACCCTGACATGGATGTTTGTTGTACTATAGCACCTGATCTCTTAAATAAGCTAAAGAGTGTGTTGAGTCAAGTGTTACTATAATCTGCTATAAATGGGTCATCAGTTTTCTCAAATAATGCAAAATGCTGAAATGTAAAAATCATATTTAGTGTTCTTAACAACTCAGCCACCCTCCCTTTGTTCATGCAATTCTGTCCATCAAGAATCTCTCCCTCCTATTCCTTATGCAGATTCTACCCCACATTCAAGATAATTTCAAATTTCACTTATCCCTTAAATGCTTTTGAGTTGTTCTACATTAAAATACTGTTTTGTAGAGACATTGTTGTCTGTATAAGGTGCTATGTGTACTGCTTTATCACATCTTTATTGTTCTCTTGAACTATTCATTTAAATTCTGTATTATGAAATATTTTATTCATTTATGGTTTTTGCCCTCATTATACACCCTTTTTAAAAGAGGACTAATTATTAATGGTCATTCATGTGTATTGTTAGGTACTGTTTCCATTTTTTCTTTTAAAATAAAATCAGCTTTTAAATACTTAAGAGATTTAGTAGTGAGATATTAACATTTAAAGAATGCTTACTATGTGTCGGGTACCATGCTCAAGGTTTTCTAAGTGTTGTCTCAGCTTCATATTAAAATGTCTAGTCTGGTGTGTATACTTCATATGTCATAGAATGCATTAGATATCTATATCACTATAGAGTAGTATTTAAGAGTCAAGATTTAAAGCCAGACATTCCGAAGTAAAATGCTTGTTGTGTTGCTTACTTGATCAGGTAATTTATACTTACTTATAGGTATACTAAATTGCATAATGCACATAAGGAGATGAGCAGATTGACAAAAATATATTCTATAGGATTAATAAGTAGTAACTGATTTTTAAAATAACTATTTTTGAACCAATTCAACGACTCAGGGACATCACTTAGAGCATTGATTCTTACTTTAGTGGGTCGTGGGTTTTAAGATGGAGATTAAATTCTTAACTCTAAAAAATTTTAGTAGCTACTTGGTGAGTGTATGGGAACATAAATCCTGAATATCAGCTTCTATATACTTATATGTCTCTTTCTCATAAAACAACATATTTGCCCGCTAAAAAAAGCAATTTTGATTATCTCTCAAGTGAAGCCTCCTTGCCATTAAAAATGTTTTTCGAACCGTGATTTTTAAATGTTCGTCAGTTTCCCAAATACTGCAGCAGTACTATTTCAAAAACCACACTTCACATCAATGAGCACACCAAACTAGAGAAGATAAGTGGAAGGCTCTGAAAGTAAAATATAGATGACTTAATTACCTGACAAAAATAATAAAATAAAAATAATTAGCAGTGTTTTAGACTTTCAGGTTCTTAAAATCATTTTGTTTAATCCCCCCCACCCCAGGTCCTCTCCTTACCAAATATTACTGCAAGGCATGTAGACTATAAGACTGGTCCACATTTCAGGGGCCTGTGTGTGTGTGTGTGTGTGTGTGTGTGTGTGTGTGAGAGAGAGAGAGAGAGAGACAGAGAGAGAGAGAGAGAGAAATAATCCTACCATGCAGTCCATTTTACTATGTAATGTCTTTGCTTTCATCTATGGGGACAAGTGACATCCGAATATTTCTGGTCACTTGTCAGATCAAAGAAAAGAAAAACAACACAGAGACTGAAATGTCAAATATCCGCTTCTTTCCCTCACATATGTATTTCAAAACAAAAACAGGCTTTCAAAGTAGGGGAATTTGGTAAGTTTCATGTGTGCTGTAGCTACCCTGTTTCAGGCTTGTGTTTAGATTGGATCCAAATGCTTCACTGACAGACGTGGGGCACATCCAAATACTTGCTTCAGGATAAAGTTATTTACACTAAAGTTTGACCCACAAGGGCAACAGAGCAGCTAAGTACCCTGAGTAATACAAACAGACAGCTCTACTTTGCTCCAGATCATATAGATTAAAAAAGTTTCTGATAACTTCAAAGCTTCTTTCCCACAGCACGTATGCTACTTTCCATGAGAATAGGAATTTAACACCTATACCCTTTATATTAAATATCAGGAAAAGGAACCTTAGCATTTGGTCTCTATCTCAAAGACCTTCCAAAATCGGCCACATACCATTATTTATTATGGTTATAGACCAACAAGGTCATCCAACATGAAGGAACCAGACTCATTATTGCACTGAAAACTCAGTTTTTAAAAGGGTTTTAAAGTTAGACTACAGGAAGGAAGAATTTATTCCGTTAGCCATATGTGTGTTCATGAAGTATGAATATGTTTGCATAACGTGCTTTTTAATGTATGTGTTTGTTCTCACTCCCTTACACATTGTGGTTCAGGAAGTGTGAAGATTGTAAGAACATTGCCTCAGTTCCTCTTGGTTTTGTTTGAATACAAATCTGAGTTAATTGTAAGTTTTAATTTGTAGTGTTTTAACAAAAATTTCAGGGAGGGCTGGTAGTTGAAAGGACATAAATTCAATTTTTAATTGTTGATATAATGTGGGATTTTAGAGAAAAGCTTCAATGAGTATGGAATGTTTAAACATTACACTTGAATCCCATATCTCAATATAATATCATCCAAGCCTAATTTCATGTTAAAAGGGAGATTTCTTTAAAATAATATTTAATACAACAATTTTCTAATGTATGAAAAGAATTAGTATCCTTTTGCAATTGAACTCTTAACACAAAACCTTTCTTTCCATTCATCTTCTGTCTCCTTTTTTAGTAATATTATTTTCCTTATTATTCAAGTGAAAAAAAAAGCCTTGAATTTCGAAGGGAAGAACTCCCCAACACACACACACTATTTGCAAATGAGCCTTCATACCATTGCACTGAGAAAATGCTTGCCTTTTATGTCATATATGAGATTCAAAGTCTTTGACAAATCTAAGTATATTTTAGCAGTTGTCAATAAATACAATGTGTACCTCCTCACTGAAGACAAACCTATAATTTGGTAGTAGGAGACATGGAAATATTGTAAGCCATGGTGTTTTTTGTTTGTTTGTTTGTTTGTTTCACCTGTGGCAGCAATAACCTTGGAATTATAGCTGTGTCATTGATCTGCATTACTGCTTGTTTTACCAAGAAAATTATTTTTTATAGTCTCAAAGGAACGTAACACTAATGTGAAGTTCAATGTGAGACAAATAAGAGGATGCTTAATAAACAGGGTAAATTTATACTAACTTTTTATATTGGAACTTTGGGTGAGAATAAAGTTGTTATATATCTATATCTGAAACAGGAGAAAAATAAAAATGAAGAAATGTTTTTTATTTCATATGGCTAAAGGCAGAAGAACGACTTATTTCCAAGCCCAGTGCCCTTTCCCTTGTATGGCAGTTTTCCGACAAGTGTGCTGTAGCATTGCTTAGGAGTGAAAAGATTCCTAGTTGCTTGAGATAACAAAGTACTGCGCTGATTTCTAACTCAAAGAGACAAAGTCGAAGAAGAATGTTGAACCAAAGTAATATTAAAGAAATATTTGAAACATAAAATTATCCTTATTTTAGTTCAGTAAGAGTTGCAATTCTTCCCACATGGAAAAATTTAACTTCTTTCTTTTTAGAAAGGGAATAACAACATAATACAAATGCTACTGTCCATTGGAAGAAACCCTGAGAAAACTGCCAAAGCCAATCTTTAAATGAAATTTGAGATTATTTTTCTCTTCCTTAGAGGAACGAAAGTGGAGGAAATGTTTTATATTTATATACCTTTTGCATGAGAAGTAGAGAAAATACAACTTGCTGTCTTTTCTCCTCTGAAGATCTAGTGTATTTTAGTGACACAGAGTAGTGGATGGATTTATACGTAAAGGTAACAAAATGTGTTCACTTTATTTCTAGTTGCAAACACAGAGACCTTCACTCTACTAAAAAGTATAACCAAATAGTAAATTCATAAAGGGAGATTGTTTCTTCCACTTAAAACAAAAGAGATTTCTGAGCCTTTTCCTCTCAAAGTTACTGCCTGCTATTAGAAGGAAAAGAAAATTCAGAATGTTAGACACCAAAATGTTAACACTGAGTACATTTATGTACTTCTTTGTATTGGTACTTATCTGAACTTCATGAATGTTCTACAGTATTTTAGTGTGAAGAGCAAAAGTTACTTTATAATTGTAGATCTGGTATTATCATATGTTAATTTTCTTTCATTATCATGCACTAATTGAACCTTTAAAAATTGACCATTTTAATTCACAATTTTGCGAATAATGAGGCAGATAGATTTTAAATGGAAATGCAAATTTTTAGTTATTCTTCCATTTATTCTTTCTAAAATACTTGAACATCTCCAATGTACATGTCACTACGTTAGGTGCTATATGAAATGCAACGTTGAAGACAGCATAGTCTCTGATACTGAAGAACCAAAAACACTACTAAATGTTTTTACAAAACTACAATAATTAGTTATATGCTATGAGTGGTTGTTGAGTAGTTTCAGTGTTGTAAAAATAGGCTATGAATAGTTGATGAGAAGTTTGAATTTTATCTTGTAGGTAAAAAAGGATGTAAAGTTTTTAAACAAAGGATATTTTCAAAATGGTGCTTCAGAAAGATGCAATTTCTTGACCTGTTTGTAGTACTGCATTAGAACAGGAGGGAGTCTAGAAGCATAGAGCAATTTAGGAGGCAATTGCAATCGGAGGCACCAGAATTACAATGGTGGTCAGGGTGCAAACACTGGGAAAGAAAAATCAACCAATTTCAGTGCTTAGTGGTGCTATGGAGTGAGACTAGAGCAGGGAAGGAGGAGGTGCTGGCTGGCCACAGAGAGGACTGAACCAAACGGTTTCTGAAGTTGTTAACCTTGAAAGACTGGGGAAACATTGTCACTGACATCAGCAATATGAAAATTCAATGCCTCCATAAACGCTTAAGGCTGGTAATGAGTTTCAGTTTTAGCAGGAAACTTTACATTTAGAGGAAGGAAAAATAAATTCCAGAAATGTTGTGACTTGGCAATGTAATTTAACAAAAGGGCCCAGGCTAAGGGATTAGGAGCCTAGGGTCATATTCTGAGCCCTATCACTAACTACTTCTCTGTGCCTCCCTTTCTCTGTCAGCCGACTGAATGTAACCATACTTCTCTCACAGGGATATTCACTGTGAGGTGGGGCAAGTGATTAGGCCCCCTCAGAAGGAAGTAGACATAGAAATTCTAGCTTCATTATGTTCTGTTCAATAATAACCAACTCACAGGGAAACAATGGCAGCGGTTGAAACATCTGAGAAGCGGTGCCTAGAGGAAAGAGAATAGGACTCTTTTGTGAGGGGAAAAAAAAAAAAAAAAAACTCTGGTCTTTTGAAGAGGAGAGAGGAAAGAGTAAAATCAAAAGGGCTCCTTAGTGCCCTTTTGATGATCTTGAGGTCTGAAATAGTTAATGTATGTCTATAAGCACCTTTGTTTTTCTTTTTATTCCCTAGGCTGGTTAGACTCAGTTTATTACAGGAGGCTAACTCATATTCAAGAATACCTGAAGCAGGGGTGGGAATAAAAAGTGGAAAATCTAATTATATGATTTTTGAAAATAGACTTCTGTGAGGTTTGCTTGAATATGTTCCCCTAATACAATTGTGTTTATTTTGTTTTCTATTTATAATTCCACTTTAATTTTTGTTATTGGTACCAAAAATATTTTCATTTCTGCAACATTATTTACATTTACAATTTCAAATAAGCAAAATCCTGTGGAAAAGAAAAAAAAATGTACAAAAGCCAAAAAGAGCTACTAGAACTTCAATTCTTTCTCACATTTCTTTTACAATAAATTTATACTCCAGTGTGATTTTTGCAAAGCAAAAACAGGCTGGTAAATTATAGACCTGATCAAGAGGAAAACGTGCTCACAGATTTGATCCAAAAGATGCCAATTTAACTGGTGTTTATTTTTAAAATAGTTTCTGATTTAACTCACATCCTGCCTTTTAATAATCAGATCACTCAATCATTACAGTTTACTGAAATACAGAGAAATTCTAAAGGAAAATGTGATTTCTGAATAAGAGCTGTCAAGTCAGAGTGATTGAGAAATCCAGATGGGCACTGTGTTCTCATCTGCTTGTTTCTCATGGTGCAGAGCAGAAAGGTGGAAGATGGCAACCTACATGTTCATGACCAATTTATTAGATAACAACCCAATATAAATCTCAAAAATAAATCCACAGCATAAACTGTGGAAACTGAAGCTTGTTCACTTTAAAAACCAAAATGATTGAGAATAATGTATTAAAATTTAAATGAGAGACTACCTGAAGAGCCAGGATGGGGATACAGATCAGAAAGTCTCTCACCGAAAGCATTAGAATTAGTATTAAAAAGATAATTTGCACAAAGGATTAAAAAGGGAGAAATACACTAATTGAGTTTTTGAAAGTGTGAAATGCATGTAAAGAATGAACACAGAAGTCACTCAACAACAACAAAAAAAGTCTCTTTAGATGAAGCAGGTTTTGTTTGATTTCATTTTTTTTTTTTTTCCCAACTGCCATTTTGTTTTATTTTTTAGGCTCAAACATAAGCAAATTTGTCATAATCTTTTTTAGGATAATACATACAATAAATGCAACATATTTATTATATTTCTTAGAATAACAGATACAACACATGCAAAATATGAAGATTGAAAGCAGCTTTTGTAGAACATTTCACTTTAACCCTTTTGAGTGGATTTTGAGAAAGAAAAGTCATTCAGTTCATTGTTGCCATTGTTGAGACTCATTTTTTAACCTAAACAAAATCATTTACAGATTCAAAGTAAAGTCTCAATTATAACATCTGAGATGAAGGTGACTGTGATCAAAACAGACTCTCTGGCTATTCCCTCACCCGACCATCAAAAAATGATTTATTACATTTCTCTAATAAAATGTTACACTAGCATTTCAAAATAGACAGCTTTTTATTTCATAAGGAAGTGGTCACGATAAGCTTCAATTGCAGAGCTGCCCTGATTGAGCAGCCATGGTGCCAGCCACGGTGCCAGTCTCAGCCTACTCGGGAAGTTAGGCTCACCTCTTAGAATCTCACTATGCTTTATACCTCTCTAAATAACTCCAGGACTCTGGTTCTTCTACTTAGCAACATTTTAAAATTATTTCCCTTCCTCTGTCCTCTCACTTAGCAAACCTGCAAAATAGTGCAGCCAGTTTAAATAGTGACCAAGGCTTCTGATGTTTTAGAAGTCTTTTAAACAGAAACATGTTTTAAGTACTAATGGTGATTAAATAAGTGAAATCGGGTGCTAAAGAATGTGTTTATTTTATCTGGTGATAGAACTCTTGTGTATAGAGAGTGGTTGCTCCCCATTCCTGCACCCTTAGGTAGAGAGTAGAGTGGACTTATTTTAGGAACACTACTTGGGCCAAGGGAATGTGGTCCAGTTTCTCCCAGATAGTTTCCCAAGACTCCCTGGCATTCAAAATCCTGAACAAATGCACATGTACATGCACACAAGTGTGCAGTGGAGTGTATTAAGGGAAGCAGTTTCATTTTAGCTGGGATCCAGGCAATTTTTGCGCAATGGCAAGAAACAAGGAGGGAGCAAAGGACATTCACTTCCTTTACACAGTCCAGGAGACACTGATGATTTATTAACAGTGTTCCAGCCAGGCTGATCCAGGCTCAGAAGGAGAGTTGCTCCCTCTAGGACCTTACTTCTCTGAGTTTGGCAGAGGATGGGGATACAGATTAGAGATACAGTGCTCCTTTAGGGCAAGACTGAATAATAAAGTAAAAAATTAGTGTTTTTTAAAGCTATTAGTCTCCCATTTATTTATTTTTTTTTCAGGACAGAGTCTCACTCTGTCACCCAGGTTGGAGTCCAGTGGCATGATCTCGGCTCACTGCAACCTGCGACTCCTGGGTTCAAGCAATTCTCGTGCCTCAGCCTCTTGAGTACCTGGGATTACAGGCACATTCTGTCACACCCAGCTAATGTGTGTGTGTGTGTGTGTGTGTGTGTGTGAGTGAGTGTTTGTATTTTCTGGTAGAGAAGGAGTTTCACCATATTGGCCAGGCTGGTCTTGAACTTCTGACCTCAAGTGATCTGCCCTCCTCGGCCTCCCAAAATGCTAGGATAATAGATGAGAGTCACTGAGCCCTGCCTAGCCTCCCATTTAAAAGTCTATTTCTTACAGAAAGGGTCTTCCTCCCTCTTCTCTCATCCATGTCTCTCTTCTTTCTAGCTGCTTCTCAATTAATTCCTATTATTTCAGTACTTATTCATAAGGGGTTATTGGTTACTAGGCAGGAACCTTTCCAGGGGATACAGGAAAGTGGAGGAAATTAAGTTCTAAAATGATGAGATATAGGTTGCACAGTTGTTATTTGTGCCCCACCCAAAACAAATAATATTTCAGAGGCATAACTGGCTGCTGATTTATTTATATGCAAGTCTGGTGGTCCTGTTTAAAACAATCCCTCTGAACCAGCACAGATTGCCAACAGCTTGTAGATAAAAGAGGAGCTCAAATTCTTGCTAACTTGAGACGACTTGAACACTGACCTAAAAAATAAGGTATGTGTTTCCTTAACTTGGCTGCCACTTACAGAATAGCATTCATATGCCCACCTACTTATAGACGTGAGCCTAGGGATATCATTTTCATGGAAATAAATCAAGAAACATACACAATAACTTACATAGCTCTCCTAATAGTCAAGACCTTTGGTTTGCTGTTTGTTATGTTTTGGGCATTGTATCCAGGCAGTGCCCTCAATCACTGACTTTGTGTCCATGCTTCTGGGACCAATGGCTCCATCAAAGCAAAATAGTTTCTAGCACCTCTTATTCTTTGGCAATTTTGGCCTACACTATCACTCTTGGTTGGAATTTTTCTAATTCCTTCTATCTTTTCTACCTCCTTAGTTGCAGAGCAAAATTAAGAATGAGTAAAAAATGCATTAGTTACAAAATAAAATCCAGTATGCTCAGCACCACCATTCCAACCATTCCCCAGAAATTTTAAGAAAGCTGGAGAAACAGAGGTTCAGATCAACTTATACAGATTCTGCTTTCTCTCTGTATTTATGTCTAGCTAGCTAGCTAGCTAACTACTTTCCATCATCTATCTAGCCTGAAGATATAAATAGAAGTATCAAAGCCACTTTGTGTCATCCTTTTAAAGCATATGAAGTAAGTTAGTTCTGGGATTTTAAAAGGAAAGCATCAGTTCACATATCATCATCCAAAAAGGTGGCTGATTAGGTTATTCATTGCTTCCCCTACAGCTCACCTTTCAAGAATTCAGAATAAATGGAAGTAAAAAGCAAGAAGACATATAGGCTGAAGCCTCAAGTCACCAGATAATTTTTGTGTATAAAAGAAATTTATCTGATACAAACTGATTCCTCACAAAACCCATCAAATCACAGTGTAAAACATCAGTGTCGATTTGGAGGGAATGCTGAAAAAATCAGGAAAACAATGACAAAAAGTATAAAACTCAATAAATAAATAATTCAACTGTCATCAAAATGGATTATGTGTTTAGGGAATATGATTTCATCCAAATAGAGTAGGGTTGGCTTGGACTCTGATTGTCTGTATTTAGTCATTCTCCTCTGACACATAAGGATTAGTCAATCCAAATTACCAGTCCTATACAGCTCTCTCCTTGTCCCCTGCGTTTTGTTTGCCTATTCATTCCTTGTACAAAGCCCAGCCTATAGAAAGAGTGGCTTGGGGGCGGCTGGAGGCATCTTACAACAATGGTTTTGAGTCTTCCGTTTAACTCTTCAACTAATTAATATTCAGTGTAGCCAGAAGCCAGCCTGACTCAGGGCCTTGGCTTAAAGAGCAGATGGATTATGGCCACTGCTTCTCAATTGATTCATTATTTAGGCCATTAATTTTCTTCTCACCATAAACATCTGGCATCTGATGCTTGAGGATAAATTGATATTAGCTGCAAGCAAGTTTAATAACAGGTTTATTGTCTATGATTGCAGGTTAAAACCACAGACAAGAGTTCAGAAAGCATGTAAGTATTTCAAAGGAAAGGACACTGTACAAACTGCTTGATTAAGAGGTAGTCTCAGAGAAAATATTCATTTTATTTGATTACTTTTCAAGAAAATTCCATTTACTTTTTGGCAATGCGACATTATCTGTCATTTTAAATGAGAGAATAAATTGTAAAAAAAACTTTGTAAACTGCAAGGGGTAATACAAATGTGAAGTGGATTTAGAATTGTTATTCCTGAGAAATTTTTTCTGGGACCAGGTGGTAAGTAGATAGACAAATAAATAACATCATTTTAGATTACAGGATTGCTAATAATAAGTTGAAGACAGTTCATTTTTATATGTCATGATATTCTATGTTTATTGGCCAGATTCTTTTTATCATCAGATAATACTAAATCACATTTTGATCACTAAGCTGGCCCTTGTCAAATAGCTAGAGGTTGCGTACTACAACTTTTTTAGCCCCTCCTTTACTTTTCTCTTCCTCTGAGACTAAACCCTTTCTCTTTTTAGTGTCTCAGTCGCTTTAGCCTACTAGAAAGCTATTTTGAGGAAACAGTCTGATATTAGTCATTTACATCTTAGTATAAATATGATTTCTTTCCTGTAAGAGATTTGCAGTCAAAGGCTAATATTTCACTCTGAAGTTAAAGGGCTCTGGCAACAACAACAACAACAAAAATTAAGGTGATATTAAAGGAATAAAAATATATGTGTGTGCGTGCATGCGTACACATATGTATGTGTATATATTTTTCTGTCATTGGTTATTTTCTGCCACCGCTGAAAACATACTTGTATAATAGGCTAGCTATTCTGCCTCTGTACCTACCTGCCCCTATTTACTGCAGACAAGTGCTTAGCACCAAACCATAAGAAGGTAAATACCCAGATTGGTTGCCAAAAACAAACAGTTGTGTGGATAGGCTTAGCATGAAATTCACAGCAGACATCTGGCACGAACCATCCCTGTGGGCTATAGCTTCAACATGTTTCCTCCCACTCTGTCCCATGCAGTGCCTGCTGGAAAACTACCCAAAGGTGAATTTTCTAAGAGGGGCCAGTGAGGCAGCAGTAATCCGCTTCAGGTTTGTAAACCAGCACTCTCTCCAACTTCTAATTCAGCAGAAGGTGTGAGTCACTAACAATAGCTATTTACTAGACTAGTAATAGTTCTTATTAAAATGAGTGGTTACTTTAAGGGTCTGAATCCCAAGAACATAGAGAAGATTATTTCAATTTTGTCAGCTCAAGAACATCCCTGCCTCTCTCCTCTCCCCACAGTTTTTTTTTTTTTTCCCTACTGTCTTCCACCCTATGTTTTGACAGATTTTTTATTTTTAATTTATTTTTATTTATTTATTTATTTTTTCTGAGACGGAGTCTCGCTTTGTCACCCAGGCTGGAGTGCAGTGGCGCGATCTCGCCTCACTGCAAGCCCCGCCTCCCAGGTTCACGCCATTCTCCTACCTCAGCCTCCTGAGTAGCTGGGACTACAGGCGCCTGCCACCACACTCGGCTAATTTTTTTTTTATTTTTAGTAGAGACAGGGTTTCACCATGTTAGCCAGGATGGTCTCCATCTCCTGACCTCGTGATCCACCCACCTCAGCCTCCCAAAGTGCTGGGATTACAGGTGTGAGCCACCGCACCCGGCAGATCATTTTTCTTTTCAAGGAGAAAATGTCCAAGCATGTTCAAGCCTTTAGAATGCATGGTACAAGAAAGGGATGAAAATTGCACCTGTCTTTCATGGCTGAAGTCCAAAGATAGACACTGTAGGGCCCTTTTGGTTGGGAAGCCAAAGTCATTTTTGAGGCAAAAGTTCAGTCAGTTGACTGTTTTGGAAGTTTGTCTAATCTCTCTTTCTCCGGTTCTTCAGCCCACCCTCTACCACTCAGCATCCCATCCCCACCCACTACCACCACTTGTGGAATTCCAAGAGTTGTCAAATTGCTTTAGAGTTGTGAAGAAAAGCAATTCCCAGATGTAGAAATTTCACAGATGAGTCCAACTTCAAGACAAGATTATTAGACCAACACAGAGCTGCTACCTTTTCATTCTGCCACATAATTACATTTTTAGTGCTACATGCTGACACTGTGACATGATACAACAAAGGTTATTTAACACCAAAAAATGCAATATAGACATAATCTCAATGAAAACATCTATTTACTGTTACATTATTACTCATTTCATTGTTCACATTTTTCTCATTTTACTGTGACATAGGTCTTTTGGCACTTAGATGAGAATTGACACTTGGGAATGATTGGTATAGACATTATCTGGATTTACAGTGGACAGACAAACAAGGGTCATGGAATTTATGCCCATGGTATTTATTTCCACTGTTTTCTTAAAAGTACTGTATTGGCCACTGGATTCAAAAGGTCTTACACATGCAGTGATGATTAATAAGAATGGCCTTGCTCATGAATGAAATATACTAGAAAACAATCTGATCCCTAAATATAGTGTGACATTATTTAATTTTTTTCCCATTAAGGACTCACGTCTTGGTGCTAAAATCAAATATATTCTAAAAATTCAAATACCTCCAGAAAGTTCATGCTACGTAATAAGGTGTTATCAATTGCTTGTTCTTTTATGTCAATTTTTTTCCTTCTAAAAATTAGCTCTGGCATTAAAAAAAATAAAAGTTTTAAAGAACTGAGTACAAAGTTGAAGGACTGAAGGGAAATTCTGGAAGATGGAAGAGACAAGCAGAGCGTCAACCTGGATGTCTTTAAAATGTGAGTGTCCTAGGCATCTAGAAAGCAAAATACAGAAAGTACTGGAATTGAGCAAACTCTTATCAAAATCGTAGTTTTGCCTAGGTAATTAAGACTGTAGACCAACTCTTGAACTCCTCAGTTTTGAAAGTACTCTACTCCGTTTATTCACTCTATGTCCCATGACTAGTACTCCAAATGCTTACTAAATATGTGATGTTAATAAGTAGTATTCTTTATGATGAAATAATGGTTCTCCACCTAGGATATAAGAGGATATGAACAGCTAATTGCTGGCTTTTTTGATGCACCTAGCTGAGGATCAGCCTGCCATTAGGTATGACAACTCTCTAATGTTCCTAAGTTATTCTATGTCTCATGTTAGTTTGTTTGTTTATTTATTTATTTATTTATTTATTTATTTATTTATTTGAGACAGAGTCTCACTCTGTCACCCAGGCTGTAGTGCAATGGAGTGGTCTGGGCTCACTGCAACCTCCGCCTCCTGGGTTCAAGCGATTTTCCCTCTTCAGCCTCCCGAGTAGCTGGGACTACAGGCGCATGCCACCACACCGGGCTAATTTTTGTATTTTTAGTAGAGACAGGGTTTCACTATGTTGGTCAGTCTGGTCTCCAACTCCTGGCTTCGTGATCTTCCCACCTTGGCCTCCCAAAGTACTGGGATTACAGGCGTGAGCCACTGTGCTGGGCCTAGTTCCCATTTTTATAGAGACACACACCAAGCACTTTATAACCCTGGAAGGAAGGGATCATTATTCTTGTTTGATATAGTCTCCTTTATCTGCTAGTCCCTAAAGTAGGAGCATATGTAACTCTAGCCAAGTTCAGTGAAAGCAATCTTCCTATTCCCTGTTGTAGTTTCTTGACATTTGGCCCCACATACTACTCAGAAAAATGACTGCTCACTGAGACGATAAACTCATCTTTAAGTCTCCCAAATCTCCTTTTTATTCTCCCCAGAAGTTTATGGACCTTTAATGTCCCACGATGTCTTGGTTCTACGGAGATGAGTAAATACATTGTTACACTATGATCCTCGGCTATATTCCTTAAGCCTGGCAGGGCCTTGGGCTTTTCTTAATACCTTATTGAGTCTAATTAATACCTAAGATATTGTCGATGTCCCCTATATGTCTTTTACATATGATGAAAATGAAGAGTACGCCTATAATCATCTGATATAATTCCCCACACAGTTGAGAGGAGAAATAGTAACCTAGCTACTATGTGGTACAGTAGTCACAGTCACTTAGTACAAAATGGGAAATTGTTTATTATGTGATTCTTTCATACTCTCCATATCGTACTCGTCAATCCGGGAAAAAAGAAAGAGAAGTGCCACTTCTGGATGAAGATAACCTTGACTCTCTTGGAAATGTGGAAAAGAGCATGATGGAACAAAATCTTCAAGCATTGTCGATTTTTCAACTACCTCCCACGAGCTTAATCAGTCCTTCCTCGTACTCCAAGGATAATGAATGTTCTGTTAATTCCCCCTTCCAAAACTCAAATGCAACTTGATTTTTAAGTCCTTTTTTGATTCAAACTAAACACATTATAACATTAAACTTATTTGTCAAAGGTAAAGTTGTCAGACAAAATACAAGATATTCTGTATTTTTACTTGCCAAACCTGGCAACCATAGAAAGAGAAAATGTGTGGCAGTGTGGCATGATGTTTAAGAACACAGGCTTTAGCGTCTGACAGACTTTGTTTCAAACCCTGGTTGTGACACATATTAGTTACATAACCTTAGTAAAATCACTTAGCCTCTCTAAGCCTCAGTATTTCCAACTGCAAGTAGAGATGATGATAATATTTAGTTCATTGTGTTTTCTAAGAATATATTATGTCATCTATATAAATTGGTAAGTCCGATGCTAATAACTTATTGTTATTTTATTTTCATGGAACGTACCTGCCTTATAGCAACTTGTTTAAAACATCTCTCCAAAGAACCTAAGAATTATATAACATTAAAGTCAACAGGGGACAAAAAATAAGAAACTTAAAAAAAAAAAAAAAACTGTTACTACTCTCAGGAAAACTCTGCTAACTGCCTGAATTTCTGAGAACTAAGTCATATAGTATTCCTTCAGTGTTGGTTGGGGCTTTCTTCAAACATTGAAGGTAGCCAAGTAAATAAATCTCAATAAAACACCACTTGGAATCATACTCTGGTAGCAATGGTGCCATGTTTGTGTGAGCTTTTCTTTTTCTAAACTGCAGTGAAACCCTCCAGAACTCAGAACTGTCTCTTTTCTGGATAATGAAATAATGCACTCCTCTTCATGCACTCATCTGTGTCTTATACCTCCTACACCACTGGATTAGCTTACTAGGACCCCCATGACATAACATCACAGACTGGGTGGCTTACACAGCCGGAATTTATTTTCCCACAGTTCTGGAGCCTAGACGTCCAAGATCAAGGTGTTCCCAAAATTTGTTTCTCCTGAGGTCTTTCTCTTTGGCTTGCAGATGAACACCTTTTTATTGGCTTTACATGGTCTTTATGTAAGTGCATGCCCCTGGTGTCTCCATTTGTTTTCAGATTTCCTCTTCTTACAAGGACACCAGTCATACTAGATTAGGGGTCACCCTAAGATCCTCCGTTTAACTTAGTCACCTAATTAAAGGTCCTATCTCCAAATTCAGTCACAATCTGAAGTACTGGGAGTTATGGCTTCAAAATAGAAATTTGACAGGGGCAATGATCCAACCCATAACAACCAATAAAAATACAATTAACTGGCATATTCTTCCCTTTGATTTACATTGCTTAGAAAAGAGAGATGTATTTTAGGTGTAGGAGACTTTTTAGCTTCTTGGCAAAAACGTGTGCTATCCTCTCCAAACACAATGCTGCTTACTACTGCATGGAAGTAACCAAGGGACTGAAAAATTAATGCCAGAATAAACAGCCCATGTTTGATTTGTTCTAAGATGCTGCTGACAGAGTCATTTTTTTTTTTCAATCTGTTTTGTTTTGTTTTGCTTTAAATAGACTTTATTTTAGGGGAGTTTTATGTTAACAGCAAAACTGAACAGAAAGCACAGGAAGTTCCCACACATTTTGTATGCCCACACATGCCTAATAGCACCCACTGGCAACATCCCAAGTCAGAGTGATATATTTGTTAGAATTGGTAAACCTATTTTGACATATTATTATCACCCTAAGTCCATAGTTTACCTTAGGATTCACTCTCGCTGTTGTACATTCTATGAATTTAGACAAATGTATCCACTATTATAGTGTCATACAGAGTTGTTTCACTGCTCTAAAAGTCCACTGTGCTGCTCCTATCCATTACTCCTTCCTGCCAACCCCTGGCAACCACTGATCTTTTCACTGTCTTTTTGTCTTTTCCAGAATGGCTTATAATTGGAATAGTATAGTAATTAAAATGTCTTATAATTATATAATTCTAATGTCTTATAATTGGTATAGTATAGTATATAGTCTGTTCAGGTTGGCTTCTTTCACTTATTAATATACATTTCCGCTTCCCCCATGTCTTTTCATGGCTTGGGAGGTTCCTTTTAGTGCTGAATAACATTCCATTGTCTGGATGTACCACGGTTTCTTTACCCATTCACCTACTGAAGACATCCTGGTTGTGCCTAAGTTTTGACAGACAATTATAAATATAGTATCTATAAACTTCCATGTGCAGATAAAATTTCTACAAACATCCATGTGCAGGTTTTTGCGTGGGTGTAAGTTTTAAACTCATTTGGGTAAATATTAAGGAGTGTGATTGCTGGATCATGTGGTAATTGTACCTTTAGTTGCATAAGAAATTGCCAATCTGTCATATTATTTATAGTTATAATATTTTTGTAGAAAACATTGGAATACAACGACAACCTATGAAATTACAAACAGCATCCTCAGAATGTATGGTGGGTCTAGAGCCTAAACTCGATGGTTCAAATTATGCAAGAATAATATTTCATATCTATGTATTTTGTGCATAAATAACCAAATATAAACTTGTTTATAAAAAGACACTATCATAATTTTTGGTATGGTATGGCAGTACAATTATATGCATTAAAATAGTTTTAAAGTTAAAATTGCATTTAAGTAACAGATAATTTTAATTATTCATATAAATACCTTTTATTCATATAAGTTTCAAGATTTTCAAAGAATTTCCTTTTGATCTTCACATTTTTAGTAGACAAAAAATATGAGAGACAAGTTAAATCATGTTTTCTAAAGTAACATTCTTGTTTTGAGGCCAAACTGGGGCTAGAACCCGGGCCCTTATATATTCAGTCCTATTGTCTTTCAATGCTCACTGATGATTTCACTATTATGATAAAACTTGATTCTCAAGAACTAAAAGTCTTATCAGACATTCTCATTCTAAATTCATATAACACAAAGACAGGGGAGGTATATAATTTTCCCACAGACACACAGCACCTAAAGGAACTCATGTATTTTTTTTTTTTTTTTTTTTTTTTTTTTTTTTTTTTTTTTTTTTTTTTTTTTTGAGACGGAGTCTTGCTCTGCTGCCCAGGCTGGAGTGCAGTGGCCGGCTCTCAGCTCACTGCAAGCTCCGCCTCCCGGGTTCACGCCATTCTCCTGTCTCAGCCTCCCGAGTAGCTGGGACTACAGGCGCCCGCCTCGTCGCCCGGCTAGTTTTTTGTATTTTTTTTTAGTAGAGACGGGGTTTCACCGTATTAGCCAGGATGGTCTCGATCTCCTGACCTCATGATCCGCCAGTCTCGGCCTCCCAAAGTGCTGGGATTACAGGCTTGAGCCACCGCGCCCGGCCGGAACTCATGTATTTTAGGAGCTTGCCTTCCATTCGGAAGAAGAATGAATTATTTTACTCAAAATATAAAGAAGCAGGGATACCTTACTTTGATTTAAAGTGAAATCTTAATTCATTAGTTTGCTTGGTTTCCATGTCAGAGACATAGAAGTTTTTGGCATATAATTGAAGCTTCATTAAAAGTATTAGCTTTTAAACTCAGTGAATGAAAGATTTGTAGTGCCAATATTATGTGGGCTGATCTATTTCTTTAAAAGTTCAAGCTCTTCATTAAAATATCCCTATTAGACTCACTAATTGGCAGATTGATTTTCCCAAAAGAAAATATCTAAAACGAATTGGAATTAGACCACAATGGGGAAAATAATGATGTCTTACCATTTTCACTATAGCTGTAAAATTGTCCACAGTGCTGGCCTCATCAGATTATAAAGCAATTATCATTAGATGACTATTGCCTGTGAGAAAGATGTGCTAATAAATGTTTAAAATTAATTAAAAATGAAACAGATAAATGCATTCTTTTAGTGAATGTAGGTAAAGGGAATAAATATTGTTATTAACCTCAATGGGCTATTCTTTATTTCTTGATTTTGAACATGCACACCTGTGCACATGATGCATGCAGAAACACATGCACATATACATACATTTATACTGTCTGCCACTAAGATACATTCATTAAAGAAACAGTATATTCACATCTAGAATGCAGGAGACAGAGTGACAATACCTAGGACTCAGTAGTTCATGCCTTTTTAAAACTGAATCTGAAAACATGTAGATAAATAATTTTTTTCTGTTAGAAATTAAAAAGGGGGGGTTATTTTCCTTTGAGTAGAATGTTTTGCCCAATTTCTTAGTGTCAGGAGCAGGTTCACTAGAGTAATAAAAGACACTGTCAGGGTCGGGTGCAGTGGCTCATGCCTTTAATCCCAGCACTTTGGGAGGCCGAGGTGGGAGGATCACGAGGTCAAGAGATTGAGACCATCTTGGCCAACTTGGTGAAACCCCATCTCTACTAAAAAGACAAAAATTAGCCAGGCGTGGTGGCAGGCACCTGTACTCCCAGCTACTCAAGAGACTGAGGCAGGAGAATCGCTGGAACCTGGGAGGCGGAGGTTGCAGTGAGCCAAGATAGCACCACTGCACTCCAGCCTGGTGAAAGAGCGAGACTCCGTCTCAAAAAAATAATAATAATAAAAGTAAAAAAATTAAAAAAATAAAAATAAAAGAAAGATACTATCATAGGTGTGATATAAATTTCTTCTTCTTGGCTAAAACCTAGTCAAATGTTTCAACTTGTTCTTAGAGACAGCTTTAGAACTATAACTGATTATTGTATTTTTCTCAGAGCAACCAATCAAGTATGTTTTAGAAGATGTAGAGCTCTGTGTGTATGCCTTTTTATTAGGTAATGAAATTAGAGGTCTTTTATAGAGGTAGTAATTTTTTACTTAAAAAAAAATTCTTTAAGCAAATCTTCAATCTAGGTAATATTTTTCTATGGTGCCAGTCTCAGGCAGCAGTAATATAGAGGAAAAAATGGGATTAAAAGACAGTTGTGAGTTTTTACCCCAGCTCTAAGATTTACATGATAAATGATCTTTGGCAAGTCATTTTGAGTCTCTTTTCTCTCATCTATACACTGGTGATGATAATAATATCTACCCTGCAGGGCTGTTGTGAATATGTAAAGCGAGATGTAAAGACTTAAGTGTATAGAAAGGTCTCAATTTTTATAACAATCGGTCCAGTTTTTAAAAAGCAAGTATAAATTCTGTAAAACAATCATTCAGATTATTCTGGCTAGATGATAAAGTTAATACCTTATGACAGAGTTTCTGAGTCTCCTCAGAACTAACTTCTCACTTAGGTAAGAATTTCATTAGAGCAATTTAATTCAGACTTAAGGTGGTCTTGCATTGTTTTGCATGTCTACAGAAAGTCTCACACTATTGATTCATGTACCCCAGTATTATGGCTTCTCCTCTTAGCCATGCTACCTTTTTCTTCTTTCACTAAGCTTTGAGAATATAGATCTTTCTCAGCAGCACACAGATACTTGCAAGTTTCTAGAGAAAAACACACACCAATGGAAAACAAATTAAAAAAATCGGAGGCAAAATGTATAAATTTATCTTTTCTGCCTTTTTGCTTAATTTATATTGGCTTCAGTACTGAATCAGTAGAGACTGGATGTGAAGTTCAGATATCATTAATCCTGCTACCTGACATGCTGGCCAATCAAGGGCAGAAATATTCTCTTCTTCCAACAAATACGTAATTCTGCCAGTTATTTTAATGCTACATGTGTGCACACATGTGGGCACATATATGTCCTCTATTTTTTGCAATTTCAAGTTTTAAAAGTAGCCTAAAAGACTTAGATTAAGTTCAGAAACTATAAGAAGTCTTCAAGTAAGTAGAAAGGAAAAGTTGCATTTGTTTATCACTCATCATCTATAAAATGAACGCATGCCTCAGTTTTCCAGCTGTGGGCAAGCTTACATGAGATGAGGAGAAAGAAGTTAAACTTTACAACTAGCAATCAACAGTCTCTTTTAGGAGGCTATTGCAAACCCTCTTAAAGACCAAAGATCAAACCTTCAGTTGTTTCATTAGGCACAATATGCACTGTTTGACTTTTTGTTTTAATAATAACTAACCTCATTTCCCCCAGACATCATTACTGTGAATGATTCTGTAGAAAATATAAAGCTTTAATGAAGTTTCCATTAAATTAAGGAGCAATAAACAAACAGAAACAATTGACAAGTCACAGCCATGAAATGTGTCTTATCTCTCATACATTTTTCTTGCACTCTTGCTTCACTAGTGCAGTACTTAGGAATAAACCAATTGATCAACAGGGAGTTGTTACCTTAATTATAAAATGAAACAACCTTGCTAATGTAGTCTGAAAGCTTTGTTCGTTCTCCAGATCTGTAGTTCGAAATGGGCTTCAAATACAAATGCTTAGACAGGTAGTTGCTGCCTGATTTTGATGTGAAGGCTTGAAAGAGCCCCTGACCAGACTGTAGCCTACTGATTCAAGCACCCTGGTTTTATTCCTGAATTTTATTTATTTGGAACCTCTGCCTTTGCCCTTGGGGTGGAGATAAAAGGCTAACAATTACTGGGTCCCAAGCAGCATGCACTTTTGAATAGTTCATTCATGGGGAACCATTTGTTCCAGGAGGCTTTTTGTCTGATTATTGGCCTTTGCTGTTAGGGCTCAGGCAGAGATGTGATGACCCTTGCAGGAAAAATTAAAGAAGATGTAAACAGTAAATGCAGACATTTTGCAACATAGCTAAAAATAAATTGCACTACAGGCAATTATGCAAGTTTTACTGGATACATTAAAAAGACATTAAATTCACAGCTGTTTTAAGTGTCTTTTAAGTTGATAAATTAACCGTCTAATAAATTGTAAGATTTGTCAGCTAATAATGCTATTTTATCTGGTTTAACATATGCCTTCCTAGTTCATGAAGCATTATTGTAAGTGCCAAAAGGAGATAATGTGCATTTTACAGTGTTATGTCTTAAGTGGAATGGATCATTGGCCATGAAGAAGTGTGTTAATAAATCTCCTAGGCTTTGTTAATTGCACTCAATGAAGTGTCACTGTTAAAACACAAAAGATGTGATAGAGAAATCTGAACATTATGTCTTTCAGTTTTACAATTAACAGTTCACTAGGCAAATCGACCAAAAAGACCATAATTTGTTGAAGCCTTATTAACTTACATTTTCCTAGTCAAGGTCATAATTGTGGATGGCTTAAAGCTATCTTTTAATGCTCATTGCAAAGAGTAACCTTGCTGGGGAGAAGGAACATTTTTCCTCCGAGTGGCACAAGATGCCTACCAGGTTCAAGAAAAATAAAGCTGTACTCTATCAAACAACGTATTTTTCAGAATCATTCCCCATAAAGCACCTGTGTTTGCCCTTGACTTGAGAAAAATACCATTCTGAATTGTTTGTGGAGGAGGGTAGTTCACATACTATGAAATTAAAACGCATGACTTCAGAGGCCATTAAGTGTAAGCCCTTGGCCACTAAAAAAGGTAATAATAATAAAATAAAGAAGTTTAATTTCTGTAGAATTGATGTATTTTTTTTTTTCATTTAAACTATGACAATAGATACCAGAATACTCAACATGAGAACTCAACATGAAACTGTCTTCCCCAAAAGTTTCAGAAAACTTACAATGGGAGTCTTTCTTTGTTTATATGTTAGAACAAGAAGTGTTTTCTTTTTCTTCTACTGTTGAGAATGTGCCCTTGATCCAATGCCTGTCAGTTTGCAATTTGGCTTTTGTAAAAGCATGAGTTGCATCTTTAGTAATGCTGCAGCTTTAACAATGACTTTTACAAATCAAGTGTGAAAGCAGGGAGGAAAAAGAAATCACATGCTACCTTTAAAAGTAAATGGCACTTCATCTTTAGGCCAAGTATTACACATTTCATGTGTTTGTTTTAGTATAAGATTGACCAAATTAGTTACAATAGAAAAGCAAATTCAGAGCAATTCCAAAAATCTACAGCAGTATTTAACTTCTATTCCTGACTAGTTAAGTAATTTCCTATGACACAATTTATTTATCTATAAACTGAAATAATAAAATCATCCACTTCAAGGAATGAAAAAATCATGAGAAATGATCTCTTCATGAGAATGAAGAAATCAAGAGAAAAAGAATATGTGGAAGTGTTTTAAAAAGCCAAAGTAATGTTAGTTACTCTTAATTATAGGTCAAAATATCAGTTATATAATTCTTCATCTTCAAATAACTTTCACATTTAGTATCTCAATTATTCCTCACAATTTTTTGAGGAATATAGGACAAGTATTTCCAAATACGAAATATTTTCTGATGGTCTGCTGAGTATAAGGTACTATGCTAGATGCTACAGTGTTATAACCAAGTATGACATAGAGTTCTTTTCTAGAGGTTATCATTTGACTGTGTAATCATGTTGGTATTACAGTAGAGGAAACAGAAGCTCAGGAAAGTGAGGTTACATGCCCAAAGCTACAAAGCAAATCCAGAGAAAAAAAAGTAAGACTTCAAAAATATTTTATCACTAAAAAACTCTTCAAGCTATGAAACAAAGTCTCCTGTCAGTCCAGTGCTTTTTCACATGTTCACACTGCTTCAGTTAGACCACACAGAAAATCAAAATGAAATAGGTCAAATGTTAGAAACCATTGTGGGAATTCTAAATACCGTGTTGATATTTGGGCTAGGTGGAATGGAAGGACTAGAGTGAAAGTACTTCAAGTCTTTTGTGCTATATTCAGTAAGACTGCCTCAGATAGCGTCATTTCTGGCTAGACCACCCCAAGGGAATGAGAAGTCCTAATTATCTTTACCACCAATCCTTTCTTTGATTGAACATGAATGAGATGATTTGATCTTAAGTGGAGATTATACACTGGGCAATGCCGGGTAGTCTTCAAATGAGCTTAAAAGAAGCTTTTAAAGAGTATACATCATCACTGGGAGAAACAGAATTGTTTGGGATTTTTTTTCTTAAACTCAAAACCATTTAGATCACTATTCCCTTTGAACTGCAGTTTCTACTTGAGATTGGAAACTGCAAGGGAAGAAATACCATCGGCTGCTTCATTGATGTCTTGACAGGCATATGTAGTAAAGAAAAAATATGTAACAAAAGATATCCACTTTGCATGAATTTCCAGGTTCCTGACTGGTGTATATACAGTTGGGAAAGTTAGAAGTACTTACATTTCTAGATATAGTCAAGTGAATAAATTATGTACCATAGTGATCGCAGAATAAGTGCTTTTTTACACAATGAATTAGAAAAAAAAAACCCATAAATTAAGAAAGAGAGAAAACCAAAAAAAAAAAAAAAAAAAAGAAGAAGGAAAAAAGGAAAGAAAAAGGAGGAAAATATAGCATCCTATTTTCAGAAACGAGAAATGCAGGCATGTATAGTTCTTCTATATGACCAAGGTCCACATTCTTATAAAACATGTAAATTATGGCAGATCCTAACAAATTCACGTATTGGATCCTCCACTATATACTGGTTCAAGTCCTCGTGGTTTATTAATAATAAAAATAATAGCAATAATTTGTTGAGGAATTGCTATATACTGGACACTAGTCTAAGCACTTTGCTGTATTAGCTCATTTAATCATAGAAATAACCTTAGAAGGCATGTTACATAAATATTCCCATTTAACAGATGAAAAATGAGAACACACTGAGAAGTTAAATAACTTGCCCTGAGTCACTTACAGAGACAGGAAGTTTGGTTCTAGAGCCCACTGTCAGGCCTTTGAGCCCAAGCTAAGCCATCATATCCCCTGTGACCTGCACTATACATCCAGATGGCTGAAGCAACTGAAGATGCACAAAAGAAGTGAAAATAGCCTTAACTGATGACATTCCACCATTGAGATTTGTTTCTGCCCCACCCTAACTGATCAATGTACTTTGTAATCTTCCCCACCCTTAAGAAGGTTCTTTGTAATTCTCCCCACCCTTGAGAATGTACTTTGTGAGATCCACCCCCTGCCCGCAAAACATTGCTCCTAACTCCACCGCCTATCCCAAATCCTTTAAGAACTAATGATAATCCACCACCCTTCACTGACTCCTTTTTCAGACTCAGCCTGCCTGCACCCAGGTGAAATAAACAACCTTGTTGCTCACACAAAGCCTGTTTGGTGGTCTCTTCACAAGGACGCGTGAGACATTTGGTGCCGACCACCCAGGTCAGCGGGACTCCTTCGGGGACCAGTCCCCAGTTCTCACTCTCACTCCATGAAGAGATCCACCTATGACCTCGGGTCCTCAGACAAACCAGCCCAAGGAACATCTCACTGATTTTATTTCGGGTAAGCGTATATGTGCCACATTTTCTTAATCCAGTCTGTCACTGATGGACATTTGGGTTGATTCCAAGTCTTTGCTATTGTGAATAGTGCTGCAATCAACATACGTGTGCATGTGTCTTTATAGCAGCATGATTTATAATCCTTTGGGTATATACCCAGTAATGGGATGGCTGGGTCATATGGGACTTCTAGTTCTAGATCCTTGAGGAATCGCCATACTGTTTTCCATAATGGTTGAACTAGTTTATACACCATGGTATACTATGCAGCCATAAAAAAGGATGAGTTTGTGTCCTTTGTAGGGACATGGATGCAGCTGGAAACCATCATTCTCAGCAAACTATGGCAAGAACAGAAAACCACTCATAGGTGGGAACTGAACAATGAGATCACTTGGACTCGGGAAGGGGAACATCACACACCGGGGCCTATCATGGGAAGGGGGGAGCGGAGAGGGATTGCATTGGGAGTTATACCTGATGTAAATGATGAGTTGAGGGGTGCTGACGAGTTGATGGATGCAGCGCACCAACATGGCACAAGTATACATATGTAACAAACCTGCACGTTATGCACATGTACCCTCGAACTTAAAGTATAAAAAAAAAAAATAATAAATAAATAAATAAATAAATAAATAAATAAATAAATAAATCGGGTAAGCGGCCTCTTTACTCTCTTCTCCAACCTCTCTCACTATCCCTCAACCTCTTTCTCCTTTCAATTTTGTCACCACCCTTAAATCTCTCCCTTCCTTTAATTTCAATTCTTTTCATTTTCTGGTAGAGACAAAGGAGACACATTTTATCCGTGGACCCAAAACTCCGGCACCGATCACGGACTCGGGAAGGCAGCCTTCCCTTGGTGTTTAATCATTGTGGGGAGGCCTGCCTGATTATTCACCCACATTCCATTGGTGTCTGATGTCCACGGGGATGCCTACCTTGGTCATTCACCCACATTCCCTTGTTGGTAAGTCATTTGTGGGGATGCCTGCTTTGGCTGCTCACCCACTTTGCAGCCCAGGGCTGCTCCCCACCTCCTTCTCCCTGTCTCTATCCTTCTGTTTAAACTTGCCTCCTTCACTATGGGCAAACTTCCACCCTCCATTCCTCCTTCTTCTCCCTTAGCCCGTTCTCAAGAACTTAAAACCAACTCTTGCCTGACCTAAAATCTAAGCGTCTTATTTACTTCTGCAACACTGCTTGGCCCCAGTACAAACTAGACAATGGTTCTAAATGACGAGAAAACGGCACTTTTGATTTCTCCGTCCTATGAAAGCTAGATTTTTTTTTTTTTTTTTTTTTTTTTTTTTTTTTGAGACAGAGTCCCGCTTTGTCGCCCAGGCTGGAGTGTAGTGGCTAGATCTCAGCTCACTGCAAGCTCCGCCTCCCGGGTTTAGGCCATTCTCCTGCCTCAGCCTCCCGAGCAGCTGGGACCACAGGCGCCCGCCACCTCGCCCGGACAGTTTTTTTTTTTTTTTTTTTTTTGGTGTTTTTTAGTAGAGACGGGGTTTCACCGTGTTAGCCAGGATGGTCTCGATCTCCTGACCTCGTGATCCGCCTGTCTCGGCCTCCCAAAGTGCTGGGATTACAGGCTTGAGCCACCGCGCCCTGCCCATAAACCTAGATAATTTTTGTCGAGAAATGGGCAAATGGTCTGAGGTGCCTGATGTCCAGGCATTCTTTTACACATTCGTCCCTCCCTAGTCTCTGCTCCCAATGCGATTCACCCCAAATCTCTCTTCTTTCTTTCTTCTTTCTCTCCTGTCTGTTCCTTCAGTCTCCACCTCAAGCTCTGAGTCCTTTGAATTCTTCTTTTCTACGGAGTCATATGACCTTTCCACTTCTCCCCAGGTTGCTCCTCCTCAGGTCTCAATTCTTCTTCAGCTTCTGCTCCCCCACCTTATAACCCTTCTATCACCTCCCTTCCCCACACCCAGTCTGGCTTACTGTTTCATTCTTCAACTAGCTCTTCCCACTTGCCCAAGGATTTCCTCTTAGATAGGTGGCTGGAGCTGGAGGCATAGTCAGGGTACATGTGCCTTTTTCTCTATCAGACTTTCCCAAATCAGCCAGCATTTAGACTCTTTCTCATCAGACCCCACTAAATATATACAGGAATTCCGATATCTAACTCTGTCCTACAATTTAACCTGGAGTGACTTAAATGTCATGCTAACTTCTTTCCTCTCCCCAGATAAACGGGAAAGAGTTTTTTGTCTAGCCCAATCTCACGCTGATAACTGCCGGCTTCATGAGCCATACCTCCAGGAAGGCATGAGAGCAATTCCCCAAGAAGATCCCCAATGAAACTATCAGGCAGATCCCCCAGGTATAGCTAGGCGAGATTACACGGTTTCCTGCCTAGTTGAAGGGCTTAAAAAGGCAGCTTACAAAGCTGTTAATTATGACAAACCTAAAGAAACTACCCAAGGTAAAGACGAAAACCCAGCCCAGTTCATGGCCCATTTGTCAGCAACCCTTAGACACTTTTCCGCCCTAGATCCAGAGGGGCCAGAAGGCCACTTTATTCTTAATATACATTTTATCACCCAGTAAGCTCCTGACATTAGAAAAAAGCTCCAAAAATTAAATTCCAGACCTCAAACCCCACAACAGCACTTAATTATTTCTCCTTCAAGGTGTACAATAATAGAGAAGAGTTGCAATTACTTGCCTCTGCTGTGAGAGAAACCCTAGCCATATCTCCAGCACACAAAAACTTCAAAATGCCTAAGCCAGAGCGGTCAGGCATTCCTTCAGGACTTCATCCCCTAGGATCTTGCTTCAAGTGCCGGAAATCTGGCCACTGGGCCAAGGAATGCCCACAGCCCAGGATTTCTCCTAAGCCGTGTCCCATCTGTGTGGGACCCCACTGAAAATTAGACTGTCCAACTGGCCCAAGGCTCTGACTGACTCCTTCCCATATCTTCTCAGCTTAGCAGCTGAAGACTGACACTGTCTGATCCCCTCAGAAGCCTCCTGGACCATCACAGACGCTTTGGGTAACTCTTACAGTGGAGGGTAAGTCCGTCCCCTTCTTAACCAATATGGAGGCTACCCACTCCACATTACCTTCTTTTCAAAAGCCTTTTTCCTTTGCCTCCATAACTGTTGTGGGTATTGACAGCAAGGTTTCTAAATCTCTTAAAACTCCCCAACTCTGGTGCCAACTTGGACAATATTCTTTTATGCACTCCTTTTTAGTTATCCCCACCTGCCCAGCTCCTTTATTAGGTTGAGACATTTTAACTAAATTATCTGCTTCCCTGACTATTCCTGGGCTACAGCCACACCTCATTGCCACCTTTTCCCCAGTTCAAAGCCTCCTTTGCATCCTCCTCTCTTATCCCCCCACCTTAACCCACAAGCATGGAGTATCTCTACTGTCTCCCTGGCAACCGATCACATGTCCATTACTATCCCATTAAAACCTAATCACCCTTACCCTAGTCAATGCCAATATCCCATCCCACAGCACGCTTTAAAAGGATTAAAGCCTGTTATCACTCGCCTGTTACAGCACGGCCTTTTAAAGCCTATAAACTCTCCTTATAATTCCTCCACTTTACCTGTCCAAAAACTGGACAAGCCTTACAGGTTAGTTCAGGATCTGTGCCTTATCAACCAAATTGTCTTGCCTATCCACTCCATGGTGCCAAACCCATATATTCTCCTATCCTCAATACCTCCCTCCACAACCCCTCCATAACCCATTGTTCTATTCTGGATCTCAAACATGCTTTCTTTACTTTTCCTTTGCACCCTTCATCCCAGCCTCTCTTTGGCTTTCACTTGAACTGACACTGACACCCATCAGGCTCAGCAAATTACCCGGGCCAGTCAAGCCCAAATTTCTTCCTCATCTGTTACCTATCTCAGCATAATTCTTCATGAAAACACACTTGCTCTCCCTGCTCATTGTGTCCGGCTAATCTCCCAAACCGAGCCCCTTCTACAAAACAACTCTTTTCCTTCCTGGGCATGGTTAGGTACTTCCACCTTTGGATACCTAGTTTTACCATCCTGACTAAACCATTATATAAACTCACAAAAGCAAACCTAGCTGACCTCATAGATCCTAAATGCTTTCGCCACTCCTCTTTCCGTTCCTTAAAAATAGCCCTAGAAGCTGCCCCCATGCTGGCTCTCCCTAACTCATCCCAACACTTTTCATTATACACAGCCAAAGTACAGGACTGTGCGGTCAGAATTCCTACCCAAGAGCCAGGACCGCACCCTGTAGCCTTTCTGTCCAAACAACTTGACCTTACTTTTTTAGCCTAGCCCTCATGTCTGCGTGTGGGGGCTGCCGCTGCTTTAATACTTTTCGAGGCCCTCAAAATCACAAGCTATGCTCTGCTTACTCTCTACAGTTCCCATAACTTTCAAAATCTATTTCCTTCCTCACACCTGATGCATATACTTTCTGCCCTCTGGCTCCTTCGACTATACTTACTCTTTGTTGAGTCTCCCAAAATTACCATTGTTCCTGGCCCGGGCTTCAATCCGGCCTCCCACATTATTCCTGATACCACACCTGACCCCCATGACTGTATCTCTGTGATACACCTGACATTCACTCCATTTCCCCATATTTCCTTCTTTCCTGTTCCTCACCCTGATCACACTTGGTTTATTGATGGCAGTTCCACCAGGCCTAATCGCCACTCACCAGCAAAGGCAGGCTATGCTATAGTATCTTCCACATCTATCATTGAGTCTACAACTCTGCCCCACTCCACTACCTCTCTTTTCCTTAACTTGAGCCCTCACTCTTGCAAAAGGACTACGCATCAATATTTGTACTGACTCTAAATATGCCTTCCATTTCCTGCACCACCATAGTGTTATACGGGCAGAAAGAGGTTTCCTCACTACGCAAGTGTCCTCCATCATTAATGTCTCTTTAATAAAAACTCTTCTCAAGGCCGCTTTACTTCCAAAGGAAGCTGGAGTCATACACCGCAAGGGCCATCAAAAGGCATCAGATCCCATCGCTTAGGGCAACGCTTATGCTGATAAGTTAGCTAAAAAGCAGCTAGCATTCCAACTTCTATCCCTTACGGTAATTTTTCTCCTTCTCATTTGGTCACTCCCACCTGCTTTCCCACTGAAACTTCCACCTATCAATCTCTTCCCACACAAGGCAAATGGTTCTTGGACCAAGGAAAATACCTCCTTCCAGCCTCACAGACCCATTCTATTCTATCGTCATTTCATAACCTCTTCCATGTAGGTTACAAGCCACTGACCCGCCTCTTAGAACCTCTCATTTCCTTTCCATCGTGGAAATCAAGGAAATCACTTCTCATTGTTCCATCTGCTATTCTACTACTCCTCAGAAATTTCTCAGGCCCCCTCCCTTCCCTACACATCAAGCTCGGGGATTTGCCCCTGCCCAGGACTGGCAAATTGGCTTTACTTGCATGTTCCGAGTCAGGAAACTAAAATACCTCTTGGTCTGGGAAGACACTTTCACTGGATAGGTAGAGGCCTTTCCCACAGGGTCTGAGAAGGCCACTGAGGTCATTTCTTCCCTTCT
This sequence comes from Rhinopithecus roxellana, assembly GCF_007565055.1. Classification (NCBI taxonomy): domain Eukaryota; kingdom Metazoa; phylum Chordata; class Mammalia; order Primates; family Cercopithecidae; genus Rhinopithecus; species Rhinopithecus roxellana. The sequence continues at coordinate 139,476,351 of NC_044555.1, forward strand.
GTCAGACATAATTCCTCGGTTTGGCCTTCTCACCTCTATATAGTTGGATAACAGACTGACCTTTATTGGTCAAATCACCCAAGCAGTTTCTCAGGCTCTTGGCATTTAGTGGCTCCTGGTTTTACCTCAAATCGCCACCCTTAAGTCTCTCTTGAAGTGGATAGAAGATCTTCAGTGGCAAGGTACCCTCCAATACTTTCACCCTGATGAAGTCCTATTCTTTTTTTTTTTTTTTTTTTTTTTTTTTTGAGACGGAGTCTCGCTCTGTCGCCCAGGCTGGAGTGCAGTGGCCGGATCTCAGCTCACTGCAAGCTCCGCCTCCCGGGTTTATGCCATTCTCCTGCCTCAGCCTCCGGAGTAGCTGGGACTACAGGCGCCCACCACCTCGCCCGGCTAGTTTTTTGTAGTTTTAGTAGAGACGGGGTTTCACCTTGTTACCCAGGATGGTCTCGATCTCCTGACCTCGTGATCCACCCGTCTCGGCCTCCCAAAGTGCTGGGATTACAGGCTTGAGCCACCGCGCCCGGCTGAAGTCCTATTCTTTACTTTTATACTCACTCTTATTCTGGTTCCCTTTCTTATGCCACTCTCTACCTCTCCCCAGCTATCTCCACCACACTATCAAACTCACTCTCTCCTAGCCATTTGTAATCCTTCTTTAACAAACAATTGCTGGCTTTGCATTTCTCTTTCCTCCAAAATCATGGAGGCCCTGACTTATTGCTAACAAAACGGGGGAGGGGGATCTCTGTATATTTTTAAATGAAGAGTATTGTTTTTACCTAAATCAATCTGGTCTGGTATATGACAACATAGAAAAACTCAAAGATAGAGCCCAAAAACTCGCCAACCAATCAAATAATTAGGCTGAACCTCCTTGAACACTCTGTAGTTGGATGTCCTGGGTACTCCCAATTCTTAGGCCTTTAATACCTGTTTTTCTCATTCTCTTATTTGGATCCTGTGTCTTTCATTTAGTTTCTCAATTCATACAAAACCACATCCAGGCCATCAACAATAATTCTTTGTGACAAATGCTCCTTCTAACAACCCCACAATATCACCCCTTACCCCAAAATCTTCCTTCAACTTAGTCTCTTTCATTCTAGGTTCCCATGCTGCCCCTAATCCCACTCGAAGTAGCCCTGAGAAACATTGCCCATTATCTCTCCATACCACTGCCAAAAATTTTCACCGCCCCAACACTTTACCACTAGTTTGTTTTATTTTTCTTATTACTGCAAGAAGAAAGGAATGTTAGGCCTCTGAGCCCAAGCTTAGCCATCATATCCCCTGTGACCTGCACGTATACATCCAGATGTCCTGAAGCAACTGAAGATCCACAAAAGAAGTGAAAATAGCCTTAACTGATGACGTTTCACCATTGAGATTTGTTTCTGCCCCACCCTAACTAATCAATGTACTTTGTAATCTCCTCCACCCTTAAGAAGGTTCTTTGTAATTCTCCCCACCCTTGAGAATGTACTTTGTGAGATCCACCACCTGCCCACAAAACATTGCTCCTAACTCTACCACCTATCCCAACACTAAAATAATTAATGATAATCCACCACCCTTTGCTGACTCCTTTTTTGGACTCAGCCCTCCTGCACCCAGGTGAAATAAACAGCCTTGCTGCTCACACAAAGCCTGTTTGGTGGTCTCTTCACGTGGATGCATGAGACACCCACGATCTTCAGCACAATTCTATACTCACTAGATAGTATCCTATCTTTCTGTCATCTTCCAGGCAGAGATAAATATTCTGCCCCCCTGATGAGGTGTTGCAATGGCTGACTCAGTTTTTTGTTACAAGAAAAAGTGAGCTAAGGTTTGGAGGAGCTATCAAAGTGTGTAGTTTAAGTACCCAGGCCTCCCCAAAGAATAGTATATCTGTTTGGTTTTTATAACTTTCAATATTTATAATGTTTTAATCCAGAAGCATGTTCCCTGTAGACAATTTAGAAAATAGGTTTGGAAAACTGTAAAAATAATTATAAGATATATATTTCAAATTCAGCCCCAAATAACCACTATATATGCATGTATATGCATATACACAAACACATACACACACACACACAATTGGCCACCTGAGTAAAAGACGTGAAGCATAGCTTAGTCATAACCAATCTGTAGAACAAACAAGCAAAAAAAAAAAAAAAAAAAAAAAAAAAAAAACCTCAAGGGTGTTTTTCAAAAGTTAGCACAATGTGAGAAAGTAGAATGGCATAGTTTGGCTTCCAAGATGATACATTAATCCTTAATAGAAGGAAAGGTAACAGAAAACAGGAGCCGATAGGCCTTCTGTACATTATACTACTCAGACGACATCTGGAAGGTAAAGGAATGTTAAATCAGAGTAAAGAGTTGGTGAAACTTGGAGTTTAGAGTAAAGAGAAGTCCACATGCCCCTGATTTCTGTCTTCAGAGAGCTGAGGAACTCTTATATGAAATAGCAATAGTATCTGTATTACTACATAGCCCAACTCAAGAGAAAAACCTTCCAATGTTCATGAACAGAACAAAGACATAATTCATTGCCTGGGAATGTATTGAGTTCTTTGTTAATGATGGTAATCAAGTAAAAATATAGCACCTTCAGTTGTTAAAAATATTTCTAGAGAGGATTCAAACTTTGGAGGAAGGTCATGTAGGGTCTCAAAGCTTTATTATTCTTCTGAGCCTATTTACAAGTTTTTGGGCTTCAGGCACTCAAAGGCCTGAGACCTTGGGTATGGTTCTGGGAAACATTGTGAAGATAATCCACTTTATTTTCCAACATTTCATTCCTTGGCTGAGATATTCCACCATTAGCTTTTGCTACCCAATGAACCCTACCCTTACTGCATCAGAAGAGAGCCTCTTCTGAGAGGCTCCATGCTCTGTTTCTTTCCTACAATTTTCCTCAGTCTTCTATTCTCTTTAGATGTTAGTAATTCAGACAGTAATCTAAGCTAAGTGGATTATAATGAGTTAATGGTTTTACCTAACCAGATGAAATATTTGCATTCTGTCAGTTAGTTCCTTCTAGGTAGTCAAACAACCAAGCAATGCAAGAAAGTTCAGAATCAAGTCAAGCACTTCTGCAGATTTCAGTTCCTGAAAAGAGTGAGGAATGAGAGAAAGTATGTAGTAGATTGAGTTTTGTGGAGAGGGATTTTTTCTGTATACTTCCTTTAACATACCTCTCTACCAGTGAATCATAAACAGACTGGAAGTCCACAGACAGTTTCAAAACATCTAGAGGAAGTTTGTGAAATCTTCTTCATCAACAGAGATGTATAAAAAGTATAATTTAATCTTCCTTCGATGATAATAATATTTCTGGTATTTTAATACTCAAAGCTCTTCAATACAGAACCGCATATTAATCTTCCAAAACTCTGTGGCGTAGGTGAGGTGGAATAATTATTCTAATTTTACAAATGAGAAACATAAGGTTCAGAGTGTTTAAATAAGTGGCTTGCCTTACCCGTGCCTAGTTAGGGATAATACCAAGAAAAAATAAACTCACATCTCCCAGTCAGTGTTTAGCAATATTTTGATAATAACTTTTAAAATTACAAATGAACATATATTGAGTGCCTGCTATGCTACTAGCTTTCTACTAGGCAATTTACACATATTGCCTCACTGAATCCTTTAGAAAACACTATGGGACAGGTGTTCTTATTCCAGTCGCAGATGTGGAAACTAAGGCTCATAGAGATTAGTGACTTGAGTCAGACTAATATACTCAGTAAATAATAGAGCTAGAAGTTTAGGCCATAATTTTTTGAATATTAAGTCCATACTCTTTTTTCATCAAAGCCACCCTCTGTACATCATATTGGTCCTAGACTAAGAGCTTTTTCCTTTAAATCTCTCCATTTCCAGTTTGACCATCGCTTTTAAGTCATTTGTTAAATTCACACACAACATTCATTTGTTAGTTTCGATGCTCAGATATATAGGCACCAAAACCAGACACCTTTAGTTTTTTAAATATCTACAATAGATAATATGTATGCATACTGCATAATTAAATACACTACTAAATATATAATGCATGTGCCAAAAGTCAAAGAATATAAAAGGGAATCCAGTGAAAAGCAAATCTCTTTCTTCAATGAATGACCTTCAGGATCTGAATTTCCCAGAAACCCCACCCCTCAGGCTTACATTTCTCCTTCAAAATAACCATTGGTACTAGTATCTGTCCAAAGATATTTTATAATTTTGTCATAGAGTTGCAGGTATATGTGTATATATGTAAATTTATATATATATATATGTAAGTATAAGTATAAACATGTAATTAAACATGATTTATATGAACACAGTAAAGTACCTATGGCAAAAAGTTAAAATTCCTAGAAATGAAATATCTGGGGCTCACAGTAAGCACATTTTTTTTTTTTTTTTTTACTTTGGTAAATATTGTCATGTTGCTCTCAAAAATGTTGTATTAATTTAAGTCCTACCATCAATTTCTCAGAGTATCTATTTCTCCACAGGCTTTACAACACAGCATGTAATAGAGCATTCTAAAATAATGTCAAAATTATATGCTAAAAATGGCATCTCACAGTTTTAATTTGCATAGTAGTCTCCCCTTTTATGCATGGTTTTGCTTGCCGGGGTTTCAGTTACGTATGGTAAACCTTGGTCAGAAAATGCTACATCACTACTCTTGTGCTTTGGGCCATTATTAAGTAAAATAAAGGTTATTTGAACACAAACACTGTGATATATAACAATTATGTGATAATTAAAATGGCTACTAAGTGCCTAAAGGCAATCTGGGAGCAAGTTGGTGTGAGAATTTTAAGTTACTCAGAGAGGCAAGCAATTTAAAACTTATGGATTTTTTATTTCTGGAATTTTCCATTTATGTCACCAGTGCCTGTATCATTCACTTCATCTTATCACATAAACATTTTATAATCTCACATCATCACAAGAAGGGTGCATACAGTACAATAAGATATTTTGAGAGAGAAATTTTATTATGGTATAAAGTTAAAAGTTTATATTATCAGTTATTATTGCTAATCTCTTATTGTGACTAACATAAGCTTTATTATAGGTATGCATGTTTGGAAAAAAAAATAGTGCATATAGGTGTTGATGAAAAGAGTCAAACTCTGTAAAATATTTGAAGAGATTTATTCTGTGCCAAATATGAGTGACCATGGCCCATGATGCAGCCCTAAGGAGGTCCTGCCCAAGGTGGCTGGGGTAGAGCTTGGTTTTATATATTTTAGTAAGGCATGAGACATCAATCAAATACATTTAAGAAATACATTGGTTTGGTTTAGAAAGGCGGGACAACTTAAAGCGGGGGGCTTCCAGGCTGTAGGTAAATCTAAACATTTTCTTGTTGATAGTTGGTTGAGTTTGTCTAAAGACCTGGGATCCATAGAAAGAATGTTCGGGTTAAAGATAAAGGATTGTGGAGACCAAGGTCATGATATAGAGGATTAAATAAAACTCATCTGATGAGAATTTATGGTTTGTAGGGCACAACTCGCAAGACCGCTTGAAAAGGAATTTGGGCAAGATAAAAAATCAGAGCTTAGTCCTCAGTCCCCAGTCTTGGCCAAAAAGCATTTCACAGAATGCACCTGCAGGACAACAAAACAGCAACAGGTTCCACGGCTCTAGGAGGCTCATTCCTAGAATTGTTTGTTCTGGTCATTTGGCGAGGTCCCACGATGCAAGGAAGGCTTGTTCCTAGAGTCTTCTGATTTGATGGTAATAGTTTCAAATATTAACTATTTGGATAATTGTGGAAGGACTTAGTCTGACTGGATATAATAGCCAATTGCTTAAGAGTTGAGATGGAGTCAGGCCTAGGGCTTAGTCTAAAAAATCCTGGATCAGATCTATTTTCTGAGCTATCATGATCCAGGTCTTGAATTGTGCCTTTCTTTCCGCTATATCTGGCATAACATTTACAAGAAATGTTTAATGTAAATATAATAGCAAACATTATAAAGATAGTGAAGATTTGGGTGTCCAAGGTTATAGGTAGAATCTGAGGGCAGTAAACAACCCAATCAGCGAAAACAAACAAACAAACAAAAAACCCCACATGCATCATTATATTCTTTGATCAGACTTACAATGTGTTTACCTTCCTTATTAAGGGTTATTTGAACGCTGTGATAAATATTATTTGAAAATTGTGGGACCAACATTAAATTAGAATTTAATAAATTTAATCTCTGTTGTGGTCAATTTATCTCCATAGGTATAGCATCCTGAGGAGGGTATACATTAAATGTGAGAAATTCCTGGTCCTTGGTGTTCAAATTGTTATAGACTTGTTAAAAGTAGACAAACCTATTTTTCCCCCCAATTTTTTTTTTTTTTTTTTTTTTTTTTTTTGAGATGGAGTCTCACTCTGTCACCCAGGCTGAAGTGCAGTGGCGCAATGTTGGGTTACTGCAACCTCCACCTCCCAAATTCAAGCAATTCTTCTGCCTCAGTCTTCCAAGTAGCTGTTATTACAGGCACACACCACCATGCCCGGCTAAGTTTTGTAGAGACAGGGTTTTACCACATTGGCCAGGCTGGTCTTGAACCCCTGACCTCAGGTAGTCCACCCGCCTGGGTCTCCCAAAGTGCTGGGATTACAAGCGTGAGCCACCGTACCCAGCCTCCCACAACTTTTGTATTGCACCATATAATGGTATTTGGGAGAGAAAAGGTTTTGTCAGCAGAGAAGCTATGTAATTCTACAGTGTTATTTTTCCTCGGCAGGACTCCCTACGGCTGAGGGCCTTAAGAGTTAAAAGACTTCTAGCCAATTAATTGTTCTAGGCCATATAGGAACAGATGTAGAAGGCATTAATTACCTCTTAAAATTATTATTTTAAGAAAAAAAAGGCAAAGTTACAAGACTGACTTATTTTTAACTTTTATGTGTTGAGTTGTAAGCTTGGTTTCTGTTACATACTTACAGCAATTAGCTATACAAAACATAAACATTGTTATGAAAAATAATTAAAAATATGTATTTATCAGGCCATGTGCAGTGGCTCGTGCCTATAATCCCAGCACTTTGGGAGGCTGAGGCGGGAGGATCACCTGAGGTCGGAAGTTTGAGACCAGCCTGACCAACATGGAGAAACCCCACCTCTACTAAAAATACAAAATTAACTGGGCGTGGTGGCACATGCCTGTAATCCCAGCTAGTCGGGTAACTGAGGCAAGAGGATTGCTTGAATCTGGGAGGTGGAGGTTGCGGTGAGCTAAGATTGTGCCATTGCACTCCACCCTGGGCAACAACAGCGAAGTTCCTTCTCAAAAAAAAAAAAAAAATTGTATATATATATATATATATATATATATATATATATATATATGCATACATATATCGAGATATATTTATCTTTACAACTTATAATTGGGTGTATTATACCCAGGAAACTTTGTTAAAAGTTATTTTATCCTGTTAGGAAATATTTTCCTTTAATTTTATAGTAAGCAGAAAATTTTTATGGTTGGGGTGGATGCAAAAGTGACACATAATAGTTTAGAAGGCAACTAAACTTGTTTTACCATCTGTTTAGGCGTTTTTTTTTTTTTTTGGCACCCCATTCTTGATTTTGAGGGTTTGATTTTGTCCTAATTTTATTTCTCAAACCCAGGCTTTACAATCTTAACACACCCACTTCTTCCTCAGTAGTTCCTGGGCCTAGAGGGAGGCACCTTGTATGGTTTTAGCAGCAGAGCATTAGTAGTGAAACAGATCCCATCCCAGTGGGATACCAAATGAGGGAGATTCATATCTCTGGTCTTCAGAATACTATGATTTTGGTTTCCTTGGAAGTAAAACAAAAAGAGATAAATAACATTTATAGTTTCACAGTTATAAGAGTAATTTGTATGTTAAAACAGAAAGAGGAATCTATTCCATTAGGGCACCAACTAAAAACATGAAGAAAAATTATAATCCAGTACTTTTTAGAGGATTATTATAGCCAAGAAATAATACTTTAATCCACACTTAAAAAGTCAGGGCTTTTGGGAGACTGAGGCAGGTGTATTACTTGAGGTCAGGAGTTCGAAACCAGCCTGGCCAACATGGTGAAAGCCCGTCTCTAAGAAAAGTACAAAAAAATTAGCTAGGTGTGGTGGCAGGCACCTGTAATTCCAGCTACCCAGGAGGCTGAGGTAGGAGAATCACTTGAACCGGGGAGGCAGAAGTTGCAGTGAGCCAAGATCGCGCCATTGCACTCCAGCCTAGTTGACAGAGCGAGACTCCGTCTCAAAAAAAAAAAAAAAAAAAAAAAAAAGTAAGGCTGAAATATAGTATGAAGTGTTACACTTTACCCTTGAAACATTTTTTTTTACTTGCCTTTTTTATTAAAGAGAATATTACAGCAAGGCCAATTTGTGTGCAAGGTTAATTTTTGGCTTATTATGCTTGCCTGATTATTTGCATAAAATGCAGCAAGAAATTGACTGACTATATAGACTCCCTTTAAAGTTTGTTTTGCTGAAACTTTACCTAAAAATAGACTGTTTTAGTTTCAGTCTTGGTAAAATGACCAGTGTCTCCAGTTGTTTTTTTAAAAAAAAAAAACTATCATCGAACTTATGCAGGTAACTATATTATCATAAAATTGCAATTTGAATTTTGTAGAACTCAGAAAGGTAAATTTGCTTACAAAAGCATACTTTACCCAAATAACTTAAAAGAAAAAAGATTTTCCTGACTCTCCTTTAACCAGAGCAGCAGCTTTTAAGACGAGATGTTGTTTACCTTGGAAATGTCATTTACAAACCAAACAGCTCAGGAGAGCTATTAGACACTCTGGAATTTAGCAGTTCCTTAGGATTAGTCCTAGAAAAGAGGCTCTCTGCTTATTAGGTAGCAAGATTTTATGTAAACCATTTTTATTTTATCATGGAACTTTTTGGAAAACATTATTTTCATTAATATAGGGATAGCTTTAGTATAATTCCACGGTAAGGCAGTAAATGCCCCATCAAGTAGGACTTCTCTACCTCAGTTGTTGTTATTGAAAAGTATTTACAGTTTTTGCTATCAGTCCTGATAAATGCTTTACACAAAAGCCTATCCAGTGGAAGATTTACATGAGTAGATTTACACGTCTTCAGTTTTATGGTGCTAGAAAGGGAAAACCACCCTTCAGTTAGATATAGTACCCATTTTGATAAGACAAGAAGGAGTTACAACTACCTTACATAAAGCTTGTTTAAATATCTTACATTTTATAATTTTATTAATCTGTATGTTTTCATGTTCTGGTCCCAGGAAGCCTTTTTTTTTTTTAACCCCAGACCATGTTACCTTTTCTGGTGAAAAGGGTTTGGGTTCCCAGCAGGGAGTTGCAGCTATGAGGGACAGCATTTAGATAAGGCTTTTAAACAGACCTATGGTTCTGTGGGAGGGGCACCCACGTAAAGGCGGCCCCTTTAACCTCCCAAATTTACCATGACCAGGGTAATAGACACATTAGGTGGGAGGATATCCCAGTTATCATAAAGCTATTCCAACATGGCTTGCATAAGAAACATATTAACAGCTTTTTCTGGGGTACTTCAGTTGGTATTTTATAGGGAGAGTTGGGCAGTCTCCTTTTTAGGGCAAATAAAATTTACAGTGGCATTATCTGGCCCACTAGGCTGATTGCTTTTTCAGGAATAACCCCCTGTACATTTGGATCACATATACTCAGTGATTGTTCAGTAATGAGCTGTGGGTCCTACATTAATCCAAACATGCTCTTAAATTCTGTAGCATTTAAAATTAAAAATGTTGCCCTTAAAGTGGTTATTTTTACAATTCACTATAGTAAAGACTTTTTGTTTGTTTGTTTTTTAGAAGCTGAATTACACCAATCTACCAAATGGAACAATTTCTTTATATTACACGCTTTGGTTTTAACTAGTTACTCGGTTTTGCCCTTCCCCCATATCAACTATTTTCTTGGTAACCACAGTGCTCAGAGTTAACTTTTATTACCAGAGCTTTGTTTTTAAAATCAATTTAGTTTTATCTGTAGAATTTCCTTCATTATAAAGCAACCCTTAAATAATTTCTTAACCAAAAACCTTACATTTCTTTGAAAATTGATATCTTTTGGTTTTATAAAATTTTACCGAAAGCATTTTTATGCTTCTACTATTTTTAACATTTAGTAACCCCAATTTCCAGTGGGGGAAAAAAACAGGTTTTATCATGACTTTAAGATGTTAAATTACTGAAGAGTGTTTTAAGATTAAATTTACAAATTTAATTTTTTAAAAGATTACCAAGGTTATGTAAATTAAAAGGCATCTGAGCTAGCTATTGCCAATCTGATAAGCACTTACATTTTTTAAGTTACTTGATTAGAGCTCTTTCGTGCAGTTTGGTAGTGAAATATCACTTCTATATGACGCATAGAAAGATAGCGATATAATAGGCATGCAGAATAAAAGACATGTTCAAAAGATACTTTATTTGCCTGTTTTCAAAAACAATTTTTCTCCTTTACTTTAGATAATGAGTAAAAGTCATAGAAGCCAAAAAAAAAAAAAAAAAAAAAAAAAAAAAAAGGTGAAGGACCACCGTTCAAGGCCTTTTTAAAAGAAAGAGTGGTACTTTTAAGATATCAACTTGAAGAATGTTAAAGAAACAGATTATAGAATTTAAAAATTTAAAAACGTCTTACATTCAAAATAAGTCAACATTTGTAATAAAATTTTGTTTTAAATAATTATTTAGCTTTGTATTATTGTATGTTTTAATATTAAATACCCATCTCTAGAAACATTATTATTTCTTTTTAGTTATAGCCAACTGAATCATACAGCCCCTTTAAAAAATTTATTTTACTAACCTTATTATGACTTACATAGTTCATTCACAATGTGTTTAGACTGTTTTGTCTTAAATATCTCTCTTTGTTGTACAACACCGTGATTTTTATTTTAGGACAAAAATTTACCACGCAAAATTTTTTCTTATATAAAATTACTTTCCCTTTTACTTTTTTTTTTTTTTTACCAAAAATACATGTTTATATCTTTAACTTTCTTTACATGTCTTATTTCCTGATTCCTTTATATTGTTATATACATAACCCTTAAATAAGCCTTGAATTAGACAAAGATATTTTTTAAAAAATGCTTTCCTATAATTGTTAAATTGGAAATTGCCCAGATACGTAATATCAATTAATAACCTTAGATCCTAAATTATGACAAGTTCGTTTACAAGCATTTATTCCATTACATTTACCTGATTAATTTCAGTTTACTTATATTATTTACAAAAAAAAAAACAAAACTGTGATAGCCAATATTTAAAGTTATTTTTCTATCAACCGTTTTTATAGCTGTGGATTTCAGGTATTTACTTAAGTAACAAAGCTTATGGTTAGTTTCAAGGGCATTTATGCCAATAACTCAGTATTCAGCTGTTTTTATTTATGCCAACAATATTTCATAATCATATACAAGCAAAGATTATTATATCTTGGCCTGGGTTTTATACTTTATAATCCTTATGGCAAATCTTGGCAAGTCTTATAGTATTTTGCAGGAATAAGCATGAAACTACTTAATCAATAGATGGAAACAAAATGCTAACAATTCTAAAGACATCATTATTTTACCAATAATTTTGAAGTCAGCTTGCTGGGCACAGTGGCTCACGCCTGTAATCTCAGCACTTTGGGAGGCCGAGGATGGACTGATCACAAGGTCAGGAGTTCGAGACCAGCCTGGCCAATAAGATGAAACCCCCGTCTCTACTAAAAATACAAAAAGTAGCCGGGCGTGGTGGCAGGCGACTATAGTCTCAGCTACTTGGGAGGCTGAGGCAGGAGAGTGGCTTGAACTCGGGAGGTGGAGGTTGTGGTGAGCCAAGATCCCGCCACTGCACTCCAGCCGGGGCTACAGAGGGAGACTCCATCTCAAAAATAAAATAAAAATAAAAATAAAGCCAGTATATTTAGTACAGATTTTAAGTCACGTGAACGTGAAAAAACATTTGACTAGTCTTCTTTTTTTTTTTTTTTTTTTTAGTATCTGATTTAAGCTCTTTTTTAAAAGCTAATTAATTAGAGCTCTTCATGTATTTTTAGTCGTGAAAATATTGTGGGCTAGGTGCGGTGACTCACTCCTGTAATCCCAGCATTTTGGGAGGTCGAGGTGTTTGGATCACCTGAGGTCAGGAGATCGAGACCAGCCTGAACAATATGGAGAAACACCGTCTCTACTAAAAATACAAAATTAACCGGGAGTAGTGACACATGCTTTTAATCCCAGCTACTCAGGAGGCTGAGGCAGGAGAATCGCTTGAACCTGGGAGGTGGAGGTAGCAGTGAGCCGAGATCGCGCCATTGCACTCCAGCCTGGGCAACAGGAGCAAAACTCCGTATCAAACAAACAAACAAACAAACAAACAAACAAACAAACAAAACAGAAAATATTGTGTACACATATGTAAATATATAGATGCATTTGGGCATGCTGATAGAAGTATTTCATACATTCATAAGATACTTGCTTTTTCCTTTTTTTTTTTTTTTCTATTTTAGACTTTTAAATTCTTGCTTACATGTTGTATCACCCTACGCAGTCATTCGCTAAATAGCCCCAAATTTGCATATTAAAGGAAACAACTCAGACAAGATCAGATAGCAAAATTTACATCATAAGGTATGGGAAGAAAGTCTGATGTGCTAGAGGGAAATTAAAACGGATTTAATTGCCATTTGAACATAAAATTATAGAAGTCTATTATAAAGGCCTTTAAATATATACACCCATATACATACATATGCACAAAGTTCTCATAGCTATTACTTCAGTACTTTAGCCATGAGACAAGTACAACTTTGCCAGCTTGTAAAAAACACTATTAGATCCGAAGAGTGGTTTTCATCTTAGTAGAAAAGTAACAGCAGATTTAAAGCAGGAAGGAAAGAAAATAGAGAAAGAACTCAGAAACTCTACAGTTTGCAGGTCGACCTTAGGAGTCTTTTTCTTCAGTGTAAAATGTGCACAAAGTCCATATATTCAAGTAGAGGTGCCACAAAATCTAAGGAGTGCTCGAAAGGGGGTTGTTCTCCCTGTTTTCACTTTTTTCGTAGCTAATTCTGAGAGAAAAGCAATTGAGAAGATTCTTTAGAAATGCATCTCCTAACTTGAATTAGGATCCTTAAACAACACCTTCCCAGGAAAAACAAAACAAAACAAAAAAACAACAAAAAAAACAGCTTAGAATAAATTAAGTACTGTCAACCAAAGGGAGGTCCGGGGCTCAAGAATACTTACCCATTCCACTGGAGGAGAAGCTCGAACTCGGTGGGGCTTCAATGGGTCCCTGCTCGTACCTTCATTCTGGTTTCCACAACTCCTTCAGGGTCCTGAGTCTTCTCCGAGGCTCCATGTGTTTGGGTGCCAGATTATTGTTGATGAAAAGAGTCAAACTCTGTAAAATATTTCAAGAGATTTATTCTGAGTCAGATATGAGTGACCACGGCCTGTGACACAGACCTCAGGAGGTCTTGAGAACATGTGCCCAAGGTGGTTGGGGTACAGCTTGGTTTTATATATTTTAGGAAGGCATGAGACATTTTAGGAAGTCATGTGGATTTTTCCCATAAGAGACTTTACAGGGCAATTTCAAGGTATGGCAAGGAAATGTATTTTGGGGTAAAATATTTTGATTTTCTTCCTTGTTATGCCAGCGTCAGATCGGAAAGTAAGTAATTATATACAGGGTTAAATAAAACCCACCTGATGAGAATGTATGGTTTGTAGGGCATGACTCCCGAGACCACTTAGAAAGGAATTTGCGCAAGATAAAAAAAGTTTTGGAGCTTAGTCCTCATAGGGTTTAGTACTGTCCACAATTTCAGGCGTCCAGTTGGGGGTCTTGGAATATATCCCTTACTGTATATATTTTTCTATTAGTGATATTGCATCTCATTTCACATGTTCATATGTTCAAATTTCACTTATGTTTTTCTACAAACTGTCTATACATGTACTCTGCCTATTTTTCTGTAGGGTTTTTAGCTTTTTGTTATTGACTTTTAGAACTTTTTTGTATAGTGTGGAAATTATTGCCTTGTGAGAAGTGTAATTTGTGTCTTGTTCCCTCTTTCTTGTTTGCATTTTGTCTTTCTTTATGGTACTGTTTCAATGTATATAATTATAAATTTTATAAAGAAGTTTTGTGTATCTCAGTTTAATGGTTTTTAGATTTTGTGTATTGCTTTAAAAAGACTTTTATTAATTCAGGATTATTTAAATATATTCCCTAAGTTTTCTTCTAGCTGTTTTATAATACCCAGCTTAAAAATTCTACAATTTTAAATAAACCATAACCAAACAACATACTCAGATCTCAGAGATACATTATCCTAGTAAAAGATTAGAAAATCAGTTATAGAAATGTATCCATGATGGATGAATCCTAATTCAGTCATTTATTTAGGATAAACTTAGATAAAATTTGTGAAACATGGAACTACATGGTAGACAAAGTAAACTTTCATCAGAATCACTAACATGGAAAAATGTGGAGACAAAGAAATTCTTCTTACAACCAATGCTTAAGGAAAAAATTGTACATTCATGTAGTTGTAAATGAATGGTCAGAAATATTGCTGCAACATGCTAAAAGTTGAATTAACTCAATATTTCTTTTTGTTGTGGCACATTGTAGCAGGATTGAGGGACAATAATGATTGGGTAGTGAGTTTTCTGCTATGTTCAAACCAAGTTACTTCCGCAGAGAGAATTTCATCCTGCTGACAGAACTGCTTTCCAGAGATAGATGATGGAGGCTCTCACACTAAATTAAGGCTACATGAAGCATGCATGTATTTCTTCCTGTTAAATTCTGAAGGGCTTGCTTGTTGGCAGAAATGACCCATAATGACTTAAACAGATATTCATCTGTAATGTATTAAATAAATGAGAGGCTTAAATTACTTAAGGGATGCTCAATGTATTTGCAGAAACAATAGGCTTTGAAAAAGGGGGATGAAGCTTTATTTCCCCAGGAAATTTCAGTACTTCATTCAACAGATGAATACAAACCTATTTTAGTGCAATGTAACTGGTAGACAAGAGATTCAATTTCAGGAATGTGAAGAATGCTGCATTTTTTTGGCATACTCTATGGTCCTTCTAAAAGCCCTTTTTCTGAAGATTATTAAATTAGACACATTTCTTTCTTTATGCTTGACATCACCTTTAGGATTAAGATAAAACCAGCAAATTACCTGTACAATTTTGCCTTATCATTTACAATAAAGATTACAGCAAATGAAAATAATGCATACAGCCTTTTCATGAAAGGCTGGACAAAAGCTGCTGAATTAATACTACTTTAAATTGCTGCACTGTACACATACAGAAACTCAGAACAAAAACATCAATGTTGATCCATAGCCCTGGTTTTTAGGGAATAAGACTGTGATCTTTAGATTAAAATGAAGTTCCCACAACACCTTATTTTTGTGACCTAAGAGAAGTTTATGAATCTTTCTGATAATCCATTGCCTCATTTATTGCTTAGAAATACCTAACTCACAGAGATTTTCAGAAGATTAAATAAGAAAATATATGAAAAATTCCTAAATTCCGAAATTTCTAAAGCTTACAATATGCACTCAATTTATGTTAGCTATTGTTATTTGATAATTTTTCCCTCAATGCTGTGAAGTTAACATGTCTAGCCCAGTACCTGCCATGTAGTAAATGCCCAATAAATGCTAGCTGCATCTAAAAGGCATGTGATTAACTGTTTCACTCTGAAATGTTAATGACACAGCAACTTATTTTGTTTTAGAGTGAAAGATATTATTTTCTATATCCATTTGAAGGAAGAATTATTTTAGATGGTAACACCTTAATTCAAGCTTATGTGTTATTAATAGTGTATATTCTACAAATATTGCTGATTAACAGAAAAATTCTTTAAGGTCTATAGAGATTTCCTTCATCTATCAGGTCCCAAAATAAACTTATAAGCAGAAACTAGGATTTATTGTGGTTAGGAACATGTACTTTGGATTCAGAATGATCTGAACTCAAGGTCTTGCTCTATCGCTTTCTAGCTATGTGACCCTTGGATAAGTCACTTAAGATTTCTGAACCTTAGGTTGTAACTCAATTCATGTTATTTTTATTGTTGTCATTAGTTGAGGCATAACATTTTCTTTGACATTGCCTATAAGTACAGGGCACAACATTTTCTGGTATAAGCAAATCTCACCCCCTAAATAGTCTTACATGGAAGAAGTTGTAGTGAGACCCCCTGAAACTATTGCTACGGAATAGAAGATGAAATGCTCCTGATTATTGCAGATACAAAATTGCATGCGGGATTGTGTAAAGACAATGCCAGGTAGGAATGCCAGAATGAGCCAACAGCACATGATTTGCTTCCCCTTGCAGGGAGCCTATGAACAGATGTGCAATCAGGGAGGTTTCATATCACCAAGATTCCTATCCCAGAAAAGCAGATGTTCATAGCTCTGGGAATGGAATGAGACCCTTGTGGAGAGCCTATAAACAGACGCATTGGGGGCACCTGTCCATATGGATAAGATAGAGCTATAAACGCCCTCATCTTGCCACGGCTCTTCTAGGCCTCTTTAGGGTTAAGGCATACTCCCTTCTGAAAATTTCTGGTCTAACTGATTGTCTAGCTTCACGTCCTGTTTCTATGGATTGTTTGTAACCAGCTTTTGCTGCAACTGTTACTGCTGATTAATATCTTGCTAATCATAGGTTATGGAAAGACTGTGTTTCTGTTATAAGGCTCTGTTAGAAACTACTGATGCACACACTATATTGTAAATTCTTATCTCTGTATACTATATTTCTACATACAGATGTTATGTTAAAAAATTACTTCTATCCATGTGACCATCTCACCTCATAATCAAATGACCCTAAAACCCTCACTAACCTACCCCTACCCTCACTAAACTTAATAATAAATGCTGGTATATCCAGTGCATTGGTGGCACCACAGGACCAGAAGGCAGTGACACACCTGGACTCAGCTTTCACTGTCTTGTGTGTGTCTGTTATTTCTCGACCTGCCAATCCACCTGGGAACAAAGAGAGAGCCCTGTTGCATTGGAGGCTGCTGGCCAGATCCCGCAATATCTGGCACCCAACATGGCATTGCTAATGTTGCCCCACCACCTCTCATACAACCTATCCCCCCCAACTCCACATTTACAAAAAAGAGTACCATCCCAAAATGTATATACTATCTATATGGAGTCCAACAAAACTGTACCACTTAAAAGTTGTGTTAAACCACCATATATGTTATTAGCAGGAAAGATGCATATTAGCTCAAAAACCAACATAATTACCTATCTTGATTGTTACCTATATTTGTATTGACTCATCCTTTAATCAATATCATTGTATTTTAATAGTTAGAGGCAGAGAAGTTATTTGGCTCCCTGTAGCCTTATATAGGCCTTGGAAATCTTCACCTTCTATCCATGTTATTAACAATATTTTACAAAAAATTCTTAAAAAGGAGTACACAATTTATTTTTACATTAATTGCAGTAATAATGGGCTTGATTGTTGTGACTGTGACTGCTGCTACTGCTGGAGTTGCATTACATCAATCTGTTCAAACTGTTCATTTTGTGGATAAATGGCAAAAAAATTCTACCAGATGTGGAATTCTCAATCAGGTATTGATCAAAAATTGGCCAATCACATTAATGATCTAAGAAACTGTTACATGGGTGGGAGATAGAATTATGATTTAGAACATAGATTACAAATGCCATGTGATTGGAATACTTCTGATATTTGTATAACTCCATTTCAATGTAATGAGTCTGTTCACAATTGGGAATCAGTAAAACACCATTTACAAGGAAGTGAAAGATAATTTAAGTTTAGACATAAGCAAGCTAAAAGAATAGATTTTTTAGGCCTCTCAAGCACACTTAACTGCTTTACCCAGTGCTGAAGTTTTAGATGGTATCTCTATGGGACTATCTAATCTCAACTCCTTTCAATGGGTAAAATCTTTGGGAAGATCCACTATCATTAATTTTGTTTTGTGTATAATTTGTGCTATTGGTTTACTGTTCATGTGTTAAATTGGAAAAAATATTCTTCATTCATAATCAGCACCAAGTTATAATTGCTATGGTTCATTTAAATCAGAGAAAAGGGGGAGATGCAGGGAGACCCCCTGAAACTAATGCTCGGAATAAAAGATGAAATGCTCCTGATTATTGCAAATACAAAATTGCATGTGGGATTGTGTAAAGACAATGCCAGTTTGGACGGCCAGAATGAGCCAACAGTGCGTGATGTGCTTCCCCCTGCAGAGAGCCTATGAATGGGCGTGCAGTCAGGGAGGTTTCACATCACCAAGATTCCTATCCCAGAAAAGCAGATGTTCATAGCTCTGGGAATGGAATGTGACCCTTGTGGAGAACTTATAAATGGATGCATTGGGGGCACCTGTCCATATGGATAAGATAGGGCTATAAATGCCCTCATCTTGCCATGGCTCTTCTAGGCCTCTTTAGGGTTAAGGCATACTCCCTTCTGAAAATTTCTGGTCTAACTGATTGTCTAGCTTCACGTCCTGTTTCTATGGATTGTTTGTAACTAGCTTTTGCTGCAACTGTTACTGGTGATTAACATCTTGCTAATCATAGGTTATGGAAAGACTGTGTTTCTGTTATAAGGCTCTGTTAGAAATTACTGATGCACACACTATATTGTAAATTCTTGTCTCTGTATACTGTACTTCTGCATACAGATGTTATGTTAAAGAATTACTTCATCCCCATGTGACCATCTCACCTCATAATCAAATGACCCTAAATCCCTCACTAACCTACCCCCACCCTCACTAAACTTAATAATAAATGCTGATGTATCCCGTGCATTGGCGGCACCATGGGACCAGAAGGCGGTGACCGCCCCCCGCCAGACCCAGCTTTCACTATCTTGTGTGTGTCTATTATTTCTTGACCTGCCAATCCGCCTGGGAACAAAGAGAGAGCCCCGTTGCTTTGGAGGCTGCTCGCCCCTGCTGCAATAAGAAGTTACTATCCAGAGTTTGAAAAAGCACAATATAGTACATATCAATTAAAGTACAGACATCAGGGATTATATGTTTGCATCACTGTGTACATGCAGATACACTTCCTTAAAGATCTGAAACGCTTCACAGAGGACTTTATAATATTGCACTTTCCAATCATAATAAATGCATTAATCATAAATCCTGCATTTCCCGTATGCTAAATGTATTTCCTACAACCACCATATAGTATAATTTAATTTGGAAAAGTAAGGACATTTTGAAAAGCAAAAGCACCCTTTTCAGATACTCCTAGTGAACTGAGATTCCTGCACAAATGTAGCAGGACATAAAATTCCAACAAAAGCAGGTACCAACAAATTTTCATCATCTTGTCTTTCTTCCCTGACATGGGTCAGAAGCTAATTGTATTTTAAGACACAAGCATTTTTAACTAAGTGACCAGAAAGTCAAAGGTTTTTCAAAAAGACCTTAGTTCAGTGACTTTATACAACCTATCTTAATGCTTGAGAATCTAGTACCTATCTGTGCTTAACAACACTTACGGAATTTCCTTCTTAATAATCTCTACATTCCTCTGAATGTTTGCTTCCAAAGATACAAAATGTGAAGAGTTTTTCATAACTATATATCTGTAGTGTTAATAAAATGATAGTCAAAATATATAAAGCTTGTTAGAAGAATATTAAAATAATGAAGGTGAGAGATGATTGAGGGTTGAAAATAAGTCAATGGCTGTGGAGGCAAACAAAAAGCTATTCCCTAAAACTTGTGGAGTTTGGGAAAAATTCCAAAAATAAGAGAATTTAACAACTATTGTACAGTTCTAGGTGTTCTACTGATTAGGCAGGCATTTTTTTTTTTTTTTTTTTTTTTGAGACAGAGTCTTCCTCTGTTGCCCAGGCTGGAGTGCAGGGGTGTGATCTAAGCTCACTGCAAGCTCTGCCTCCGGGGTTCATGCCATTCTCCTGCCTCAGCCTCCGGAGTGGCTGGGACTACAGGTGCCCACCACCATGCCTGGCTAATTTTTTGTGTTTGTAGTAGAGATGGGGTTTCACCATGTTAGCCAGGATGGTCTTGATCTGACCTCGTGATCCGCCTGCCTCAGCCTCCCAAAGTCCTGGGATTACAGGTGTGAGCCACCACGCCTGGCCAGGAATGTTTTGATGAGTAACAAAATAAATACATAAATAATTGATACATTTGTTATATTTATTTTATCAAATATATATTTGTTACATTTATTTCACCAAAATCACCAATGATGTTTTCATAATAATGATTTTCACATTATTTGTGTTCTGTTTACAGCAATGCTAAATATGACAACATATCTTGAGTCACGGTAATTTCTAACTAGTTTTTCATTAATTTCAATTTGGAGAAATTCTTTTCACTTGAAATAATAGTAACTGGAATTGTCAATCACATGACTAACTTCCAAGAGATACTTAGATTATACAATGAACCATTATATTAGTTAGCCTTTCTTGTATAATAAAATCTTATTGACTTAAGACAGCAATTATTTTGGCTGGGTGTCATGGCTCACCCCTGTAATTCCAGCACTTGTGAGACCGGGGCAGCTAGATCACCTGAGGTCAGGAGTTTGAGACCAGCCTGACCAACATGGTAAAAACCCGTCTCTATTAAAAATGCAAAAATTAGCTGGGCGTGGTGGCACATGCCCATAATCCCAGCTAATCGGGAGGCCGAGGCAGGAGAATTGCCTGAACCCAGGAGTTGGAGATTGCAGTGAGCTGGTCATTGTACTCCATCATGGGCAACAAGAGTGAAAGTCCTTCTCAAAAAAAAAAAAAAAAAAAAAGAACAACAAAAAAGCCAATAATTTATTAACTCAGGATTCTGCGTTCTAGCAGTTTAGACTAGATTCACCTCATGATAAATAAGTTACCAAACATTGTGACCATATTTTTTCAATATACTGCAATCACCTAGTTCAAAAATTATGGGTAAATACTGTAATGAAATTACATCTTACAAAGTAGTGTTATTATAAAACATATTAATTTCATGACACAAATCCCCATGCATTATGTTGTCATTTTCACTATTTTCAATGCATAATCTAAATCCACAGAATATTTTTTATATTAATTAAAATCTGTTTATCGAAGTATCATTTCAGGTCCTCTAAACATTTTCAGGATTCTTTATTTTGTAAAATAGTAATGTGCACATAGGAACACATGAAAGAGTTAAATAGTCAAACCACAGTGAAACAGAAAATAAATAGAGTTTAACCATAACTACTGAAAGCGGTGCAAAAATTGATAATACCACACAGGAAGTAAACATCATGTAAAGGTCTCTGAAAAATGCAAGAAAAGATTCCTGACAGCATCTGTATCAGAGGTATGTTATTTTTCACCAAAAGTAATGGACTTTTACTAATTTATTTTTGTTTTTGTATTTATTTATTTATTTATTTAAGTTTTTGAGACGGAGCCTCACTCTGTCACCCAGGCTGGAGTGCAGTGGCCAGATCACAGCTCACTGCAAGCTCCCCCTCCCAGGTTCACGCCATTCTCCCGCCTCAGCCTCCCAAGTAGCTGGGACTACAGGCGCCCGCCACCTCACCCGAAAATTTTTTTTTTTTTTTTTTTTGTATTTTTTAGTAGAGACGGCGTTTCACCGTGTTAGCCGGGATGGTCTCGATCTCCTGGCTTCGTGATCCGCCCGTCTCGGCCTCCCAAAGTGCTGGGATTACAGGCTTTAGCCACCGCGCCTGGCTATTTTTTTAGCTTGTATTTTAAGTTCAGAGGTACGTGTGCAGGTTTGTCACATAAGTAATCTTGCATCATGGGGTTTGTTATTCAGATTATTTCTTCACCCAGGTTTTTTGTTTGTTTGTTTGTTTTTTGAGATGAATTCTTGCTCTGTCGCCCAGGCTGGAGTGCAGTGGTGTTATTTTGCCTTACTGCAACCTCTACCTCCTGGGTTGAAGCAATTCTCCTGCCTCAGCCTCCTCAATAGCTGGGATTACAGGTGGTGGCCACCACGCCTGGCTAATTTTTCTTTTTTTGTTAAAGATGGGGTTTTGCCATGTTGGCCAGGCTGGTCTCAAACTCCTGACCTTGTGATCTGCCCGCCTTGGCCTCCCAAAGTGCTAGGATTACAGGCGTGAGCCACCGTGCTCGGTTTTCAAGCAGGTATTAAGCTTAGTGCCCATTAATTATTTTTCTTGGTCCTCTCCCTCCTCTCACCCTCCACCCTCAATAGTTCCCAATGTCTGTTCCTCTCTGTGTGTCTATGTGTTCTTATTATTTGGTTCTGACTTATAAGTAAGGATATGCGGTGTTTGGTTTTCTGTTCCTGTGTTAGTTTGCTAAGGATAATGGCATCCAGATCCATCCATGTTCCTGCAAAGGACATGATCCCATTTTTTGTGTTCTTTTCTTTTTCTTTTCTTTCTTTTTTTTTTTTTTTTTTTTTTTTTGAGATGGAGTTTTGCTCTTGTTGCCCAGCCTGGAGTGCAATGGTGCAATCTTGGCTCACTGCAATGTCCACCTCCTAGGTTCAAGCGATTGTCCTGCCTCAACCTCCCAAGTAGCTGGGATTACAGGTATGCACCACCACGCCTGGCTAATTTTGTATTTTTAGTAGAGACGGGGTTTTTCCATGTTGATCAGGCTGGTCTCTAACTCCCGACCTCAGGTGATCTGCCTGCCTCTGCCTCGCAAAGTGCTGGAATTACAGGCGTGAGCCACAGCACCTGGCCAATCTTGTGTTTGTTTTTTTTCTATGGCTGCATAGTATTCCATGGTGTGTATGTACCACATTTTCTTTATCCATTCTATCAGTGATGGGCATTTAGGTTTATTCCATGTATTTGCTATTGTGAACAGTGTATAATTAACATAGTCTTACCATCAACAATCTTTTAAATACATCAGAAAATCAAAACTTTTATTCTTTGACAAAATTAAAACCTACGTTTTATAAAATATCAAGTATTATTTGTTCAACATGATTTTCCCCAGAGTATAATCAAATTTTACTGAATAAGATTTACTTTTCAAATTTTATGTATGATTTCTTTCCTTACATTTTTATATATTAAATTTAAAATCTCATTTTGAATTATTCATCTAGATAGTGATTATTTTCTTCTTCATTTTACAGGTTTAGCTAAGAGATTTTAATATAATATCTAATAAGCCTAATTTTTTTTTCTATATCATTCTTTTAAGAACATCCTGTCATTGTTCTATATTGGCCTATACTTGTCTTTGTGATACACCAGTTATTACTGTTTATTCAAACTTTTTTTCCCCTCACCTCCAGTGTTGCATGTATGTAAGTTACAATTTGTGTTTTTTTTAATTGAGAATCTAATAGCTTCATAGTCATAAATACCTTCATTGGCCCAAAATGATCTTAAGGATTGGGTGTGGAAGATGAAGTGGAAGTAACATAACATATTGGTTTTGTACAGAGAATACAAAACACATTTTCACAGATTGTTTATTCACTTGAAAGACTCTTGGAGTAAAATGAAACGCTAAGTATACTACCACATTCATTCAATTAGGGGAAATGTAGCATCGGGTGCAGTGGCTCACACCTGTAATCCCAGCACTTTGGGAGGCCAAGGCAGGTGGACAACTGAGGTCAGGAGTTTGAGATTAGTCTGGCAAAGTGGCTCATGCCTGTAATTCCAGCACTTGGCTGAGGCAGTCCTATAACTTGAGGCCAGCATTTCAAGACCAGCCTGGCCAATGTGGCAAAACCCCGTCTCTACTAAAAAATACAAAAATTAGCCAGATGTGGTGGAACACACTTGTAATCCCAGCTACTCAAGAGTCTGAGGCATGAGAATTACTTGAACCTGGAAGGTGGAGGTTGCAGTGAGCCAAGATAGTGCCACTGCACTCCAGGCTGGGAGACAGAGCAAGACCCTGTTAAAAAAAAAAAAAAAAATACTTATACATGGATCAGCTTAGATATTTTTTGCTTGAACGTAACAGAAGCCCCAGAATCAAATAGCTTAAACAATATGATCTGTATTGTCTGACATAACAAAAAATGCAGACATAAGTTTATTCTAAGTTTAGTTAATTCAATAGCTCATTGACACAAAAAACTGAAGTCCTTGCCAAGGTTTTTCTCTGCCATTCCAAGCATTTCAATTTAGGTATCTTCATGGGAGCAAGATAGCTGCAGCACTTTCAGGGATCAGATTCAGACATCAAAAAGCCCAGAAGAATAAAAACAAAGGTAGGTGTTTCTTGCATGTATCTGTTCTCTTTTATTTAACCATCAAGTAAAGTTTTTCCTAATGCTTCCCAAAAATCTTTCTCTCTGGTCTCATTCATCAGAAATGTGTCCCATGCCTGTAACAAAACTAATCACTGGCCAGAAAAATTACATCACTTATCTTGCCAACATTTGTTGACACTCATTCCCTGGATTAGGAATAACATTCACTTATCTTAAATACAAAGCCCTAAAGAAAAAAGTCCCACAGAAGTAAAAAATAGTGTCTTGTTAAGAAGGAGGAAGGGGAGGAGTGGATTTCTGTTGGATATACAGTCATTAGTATCTGTTATAACACATAAGAACTATTTTATATGTATTGAATAAGGTAATATATGTCAAAACATTTGGTATATAATAACAAACAAATTAATACTCATAGTAGCTGAATTAAACTTCTGCTATTTACAGCCAACCTGAAATGCTTGGAGTTGCAGACAAAAACATTAGCAACAACTTTGGTATTTTGTATTACTGAGACATTGAATGTACTAAACCTAGAATCATCTTATGTCTGGATTTTTTCTTATATCAGACAATACAGATCATATTGTTTAACTGTTAGATATGAGTTCTAAATTTCTTTTCAAAGAATCAATATGTCAGTATGTTCAATTCTTTGCCTTCTACTTTTAAGCTTAACTTCCTCACAAAGCAACCTTTTTCACTGGCTCCACCCTTACTCATTCCAATTACCTACTCCACCTTGACTCATTCAGATTACCTGCTCTGTCAGAACCATTTTTCCCGCCAAACCACTCACCCTGTCACTATCTTTAAATTAGCCAATTGAAATTAGTTTAGCCTGTGCAGTCTAACCCTAGCCAATAGGGGAAGGACACAGCAGCAGGGGCCACGTGCCTGAGGGATAAGAATCCCTTCCCCTCCCTTGTCGAAGAGTGCGCTCACCATTGCTCCATCTGTAAGGGTGCACCCTTCGATAGAAGTACCTTGCCTTGCTGAGAATTAAAAATAAAATTTTATATTCTAGTGTAATTTCTTTTGTGGCACCAAAACTTTTTATATAACATAACTGTTTGAGTAAATAAATTTCATGAGGAAAACAGCTAAAGATTTATTTAGCATCACTATTCAAACTGATTATGGGAATAGCACCATAGCAGGTACAAAGAGGGTTTGTACAATGTGGAAAGTACACGACAACTGATCTAATCAAACTTCACTCTGGTTTTTTATCTATTCCAAATCTTTTGGTGATATGATAGTGAGTAATATCCAACAGGCCAAGAGCAATATCAGTAAAGCTGAGACCAATCTGTTGCATCTGATTGTGTGTCTTAAGCAAGCCAGTACTCATGGCCACTGATACATACGTATATGTACATATACGTATATATCAGCGATGCATCCATCCAAAGCTTTTTCCTGACAGTTAACTGCATTTTCTAGAGAAGTGATACATAAAATCAATGTATGCAATTGATCAGAAAAAAGTCTTTGATTGTTTTGTGCAATGGAACAAGAAAACCACTGAGCTCAGTTTCAATGGTGTTCAAGTAATATGTGTGCTGCAACAGTCCACATAGATTATAATGAGCAAAATTGTCCTTTCACAGTCAGGGCTGGGAGGAAAAATTTCCAAGGAGCTCTCTCCTGAATATATAATATATTATATATTTTCTCCAGCTCCTTGGATTAAAGAAGCACCAGAGAAGTATGGAAAAAGGCAGATAGCCCACAGATTTTCTGAATTTTCAGTGTTGACTCATTTTAATAAGAATGAAAGTACAAACGACAGGAATTTTGTAACTTCTCTAATCCCAAATTAATGCCATTCAGCTTGCACATTAACAAAACGGAATGCAGAGAACTGTCCATATGACACTTGCAAAGTTTCAAGTGTTTGGATTAGAAGGCTAGAAAGCTCCCCGTCCCCCCTCCCCCATACACACACACACAATATTGGCTAACTTCTATACTCAGTGGATATGATTTCCTACTTGGTAGCCAAAATTTCTGATTTGACTCCAAAAAAACAAAAGATGCCAAACATCTGCTCAGAAGGAAATAGCAAATACTGGAACTCAATGTTCTTTATACTTGAGAGAGGTTTATAACAACAAACAGCTTTTACATGACTCTCAAAAAACTAAAGACTCTTCTAAAACTACTATTCATACACCTGCACTGAAGCACAGTCATCTCTAAGCCAAATAGGCGGGGAGAAATGACTTCTTCAAAGTATTCAGGTAAAATTTCAATAAAATGTAGCTATTATGTTGTATTTTCTGGAAGGCAGCACACTGTTATGTTTTTCCACATTTGGGAAAAGTGAAAATGGTATAGTAATTCTGGGTGAGTCCACCTTGTTAAAATGGGCATTATTGTCCATAACCTCTTTCCACTGTGATAGTGGAATTACTTTTTAAGTGTGGCATAATTGAATGATAATAAGTGTTAGTGTGAATCACATAAATGTCTCAAGGATCCAGTATGCTAATCAAACTTAGAATCTATAACATAATCCTATAGTATAGTAAATATTCAATATATTTTGTTTTGTTTCCTTTCTAAGGTCATTTTTAAATTGGGAAGGATTTGCTTTATTATGTTACTAATAGTTATTTAACCACTAAAAGTAAAAGAAAAATTTAGAGGCTTATAATCTAATGTTAAAGATTAGGGTTATGAAACAAAAGCCAAAAAATGCTTTGAAGGCCAAAATGTATATTTTTTCTCTTCATGTTTCCTGTTCACTTTCCAGCCATCTTTAGAATAAATAACTCTTTCCCAGACCTCAACCAACTTAGTCTTCCTCAGGATGTAAACTTCTTCCTTTTAACTAACCTAGAATATGTCAGGGGTTTTCTGAAACGGCTAGCATTAAAAATAAACTCACTTAGAGAAATTCAGAGACCCTAGGTTCGTCTGCTAGAGGATGAATATCTAATGAATCTGCCTTTCCGATATGGGGAACTGAAGGTGTGAACAATTTCCTTCCTATTTGTCCCTATTCTTTCCTCCATTTAATGCTTATCGCAAACTCCAGGAGACAAGAAGCTATTATCAGATCAATTATCTGGACTTGGAAAACTTTTGGAGACATATGTCCCTCTTCCACCACAATGTAAGAGGAGAAAGTTTACCACTGGCATTGAAGGCAGTAAAAATTGACCTCACCAACAGCCCATAACCCAGGGAAGAACAAGTTTAAACCACTGAAGTGACCAATATCTTTATAGATATATATATAAAAATATATATATATATATATATATATAATTCCATGGTCTGTATTTGTCTTTTTATTTATTTATATTTTCTTTTGAGATGAAGTTTCAGTCTTGTCACCCAGGCTGGAGTGCAATGGTGTGATCTCGGCTCACTGCAACCTCTGCCTCCTGGGTTCAAGTGATTCTCCTGCCACAGCCTCCTGAGAACTGGGATTACAGGAGCCCACCACCATGCCCAGTGAGCTTTTGTATTTTTAGTAGAGACAGGGTTTCACCCTGTTGGCCAGGCTGGTTTAGAACTCCTGGCCTCAGGTGATCCACCCACCTCGGCCTCCCAAAGTGCTGGGATTACAGCCGTGAGCCACTGTGCCTGGCCTGTATTTGTCTTTTGACAGACTTGCACAGAACATGCCACACTTAAAATTAATATTTTTGCGCAGCTTGCATCATTCACACAGATGCCCTGGTAAGAATAATTCAGCGTGTTCACAGTGGGTGGATTTCTTTCTCTCTCTTTCCCTTCTCTTTCTGTCAAACATCTGTGGGTGACCCTTCTTAAAGTATAGGTCTGACTAGTTCACAAACATAAGAAGAAACTGCTCTGCCATATTATATATGCTTAGCTGTAAGGCTTTTACTTATTTGCAAAAGGTCACATGGTAATTGATTGACTTATGATAAGTTGGGAGTAGGAAATAATAAAATTCACTCAACAAAGTAATTTGTAGACACAATGTATGACAACAGGACCAATCCTTGGCCAAGCCATGGTAGCATCTGACTCAGCCCAGGGGTCTAGGACTGCTAGTCTCTTGCTGCTCTTCCCTAATGCTTCTTTCAAAAACAGGATCCTGCAACAATTAAGTACAGCTTTTTTTTTTTTTTGAGACGGAGTCTCGCTCTGTCGCCCAGGCTGGAGTGCAGTGGCCAGATCTCAGCTCACTGCAAACTGCGCCTCCCAGGTTTAGGCCATTCTCTTGCCTCAGCCTCCCGAGTAGCTGGGACTACAGGCGCCCGCCACTTTTCCCGGCTAGTTTTTTTGTATTTTTTAAGTAGAGACGGGGTTTCACCGTGTTAGCCATGATGGTCTCGATCTCCTGACCTCGTGATCCACCCATCTCGGCCTCCCAAAGTGCTGGGATTACAGGCTTGAGCCACCGCGCCCGGCCTCAAGTACAGCTTTTAAGACTTTATTTACTATTCGTGTTCCTTCAGACACTGAATAGCCCCCGCTCCTTACTGCTATCTATCCAATTCCTTACCACCCAGAATCACTTTTTGGTCCACCTCAAGTCTCACCTCCTTCAGAAAGCCTTCCCTGATCAAGCCAGTACACATTGTTCTCTCTGCTCTGAACTCACACAATACTGATCATTTAAATCTGACCTTTCATTTTAATATAACTTTATGCTTTGTGGTACTTGCTTATACTCATGAATTACTCAGTAGCTTTAATGTACATTTATTTTGTCTCTCTGCATATGGCATACATGCTTTAAGTACAGCTTTCATGCTGTGTACTTCTTTGTGTTTAACAGCACCTAGCCCAGGACTATTCCTGTGGTGTATACTTAGTAAATTTCAGTTAAATGAATGTGGAATGTATCTCATGTATCAGATGTAAGAATTGTTTAGTTTCCCTGATTTTTACAATCTAACATTTTAGCTGATAACAAGGGTCTTATTTTTTTGGTAAATTTTCAACTTCCTCTCAGTAATAATATGGGTGCAGATTTCAGTTTCCAGTTGCCTGAGACTATGTACTATACACTTATACACTTGTGTTCCAGGATGATACCCCAGAAGTTATTCTGGAAATATTGCAATACATACCTCTGTCTATTTACTCAGATTTCACCTAAAAGGGAGTATATGTGATAATATAACATGTGGTTGTTATAAACCACAAGAAAAAAAATTTGTTCACTGATTCTTTGTCATCTCTTTATATTCTCCTGGAAATTCAAGAAAATACATATGGGGTCACACATCACTGACTTACTCATAATTGGCATTTTTTTTTGTTCTCAGGTTTAACTAGAATAATTGATGTTCTTCTCTCTTGCATATAGTTCTAAATGATAGAATTCTAGAGCTACAATGGAGATGATCTTATCTAAGCTTTCCTAGGAGTGTATAATACAAGATAAAAAATCATCTGTTGTACCTTTCTTCAAAAATGGGTCTCAGGCTCCATACTGCATCTATGTGGGTTAGACTACAATATGAAGAAAGATTTCAGATATTTGAATAAGTATGTTCCTTTGGAACAGGTATAATGTGGATATAACTTATGTTGAATTTAATTCTATAGCCAATTGTGATGGAATGAGTTTCCACAGTATAAGAACTTGGAAATCGACTACGAAGGTAAAATACAAATTTATTTTATCATTATTATTATTTTACTTTAACTTCCAGGATACATGTGCAGAATGTGCAGATTTGTTACATAGGGATACACGTGCCATGGTGATTTGCTTCACCCATCAATCGATCGTCTAGGTTTTAAGCCCCACATGCATCAGGTTTTATCCTAATGCTCTCCCTCCCCTTGCTCCCCACCCACCTTGACAGGCCCCGGTGTGTGTGTTGTTCCTCTCCCTGTGTTCGTGTGTTCTTATTGTTCAACTCGCACTTATGAGTGAGAACTCTGAGACACAATTCCTTAATTGAGTTTGTAGCTGATTAATTTAGAGAAAATTTATAGCACATAGTGGAAGGGATTGTGGGGATTACTTATAAAATACTTGATAAGTAGAGCTGCTTTTTCCTTTTTATTATTGCTGTATTCCACAAAGTGTTTTTATATTCTCAGTTCTGTTTTAAGATCTCAGTGTGGGGAGGAGGGACAACTTTATATATCAAGACTCTTTATACTCCTTACTTTACATAGCATTCTAAAGTATTCTAAACTTCGGTTTGAATTCTGTAGACTAACTTATTACTCAAACATAGATCATACTATTATCTTACGACAAATATCCACGGAGAAAGAGATATTCATTTTACCTATTTTACTTTTGTTTGTTAATTAGGAAAAAAAAACCGCTAATTTAAACCAAGAGATATTATGGAGACATTAAATAAGGGAGGAAAAGATGGAGGGGGACAAGTGTTGGGAAATAACCTGTTGAGTACTATGCTCACTACTTGAGTAGTGGATTCAGTTGTACTTCAAACCTTAGCATCACACAATATGCCTTTGTAACACACCTGCACATGTATACTTTGTTTCTATAATAAAAATTGAAACAGTAAAGTAAGATAAAACTCATTTAAAAAGAAAAAGCTTCTTCATACAAGTCAATATTTATATCCAATATATAAAATAATTTTAGAAAATAATTAACTTAATGAAAATCCATACAAGGATCAGAAAGTATGGATAATTCCATTCTCACTCTGGGCACAACATCGTCACTATCTTGCTGGCAAGCTGATTCAATCAAAGATACGTCTACAACTCCATGAAGTTCTAAAATTCTAAGATGTAGCTTGAATGAAGAGGAAAATAGAAGTGAATAGTAAACCTATCTATGACTTTTTTAAATCCCCACATCTTTGGGACAAATAAATCCTATTAATATTTCAGGCAAATACTGAATATATAATAAAAAGAGAAATGACAGATTCATCACTATTAAAACCATCAGAAATAATTTACTTTTTTTTTTTTTTTAAATGGAGTTTTGCTCTTGTTGCCCAGGCTGGAGTGCAATGGTGCGATCTCCGCTCGCCGCAACCTCCACCTCCCAGGTTCAAGTGATTCTCCTGCCTCAGCTTCCCGAGTAGCTGGGACTACAGGCATGCGCCACCATGCCAGGCTAATTTTGTATTTTTAGTAGAGGCAGGGTTTCTCCATGTTGGTCAGGCTGGTCTCGAACTCCCCACCTCAGGTGATCGGCCCGCCTCAGCCTCCCAAAGTGCTGGGATTACAGAGGTGAGCCACCTCGCCCAGCATCGAATTTACTATTTTTTTTTTTTTTTTTTTTTTTTTGAGATGGAGTCTTGCTCTACCGCCCAGGTTGGAGTGCAGTGGCTGGGTCTCAGCTCACTGCAAACTCTGCCTCCTGGGTTTACTCCATTCTCCTGCCACAGCCTCCCGAGTACCTGGGACTACAGGCGCATGCCACATCGCCCGGCTAGTTTTTTGTATTTTTTTAGTAGAGACGGGGTTTCACCGTGTTAGCCAGGACGGTCTCCATCTCCTGACCTCGTGATCCGCGCATCTTGGCCTCCCAAAGTGCTGGGATTACAGGCTTGAGCCACCGCGCCCGGCCTGAATTTGCTATTTTTTAAATAAATGAAGTAGTGCAAAGGTCTTATAATTCAGATCCTGGGAGACTGAGAATAAGTTTCTGGTTAAAAATGCAAAAATGACTGGGAGCGGTGGCTCACACCTGTAATCCCAGCACTTTGGGAGGCCAAGATGGGTGGATCAGGAAGCCGGGAGAGCGAGATCATCCTGGCTAACACAGTGAAACCCCGTCTCTACTAAAAACACAAAAAAATTAGCGGAGTGTTGTGGCATGTGCCTGTAGTCTCAGCTGTTCGGGATTCTGAGGCAGGAGAATTGTTTGAACCTGGGAGGTGGAGGCTGCAGTGAGCCAAGATTGTGCCACTGCACTCCAGCCTGGGCCCTGGGCAACAGAGCAAGAATCCATCTCCAGAAAAAAAATAAAAAAATAAAAATGCAGAAAAAAATACTTAAAGATAAAAGTCAATGGAAGTATACAAAAACTATTAAAAACAAATAATGCAAAGTCACATGCTTAGCTCTTAGTAAATATCATAGAAACGTGTCCAAAAGTAACTACTTGTTGGAAAATGTCATTCAAAAATTTTTAAAAATATTAATAAATTACTGGTGCTACAATCGGATTGAGCATTAAAGAAATGTCAAAGACCTGAAGTTTGTGGTATGCATATGACAGTGTCTTAAAATGAAGTTTAAGTCAGTTACACTTGGCTTTAGTACTGCTGTAATATATTATAGAGCTATACCACATACACGTGCATGCATGTACAAAATTATGCAAAAGTGGAAAATGAAAGTAACTAATGGCAGCCAATTTACAAATAATTAGTTAGATTGATATCACCTACAGATGATCAAGTAATTACTGCCAAATCGCAATTCTAACTGTAAATCAATTAAATATAATTGTAAAGAAGTAGAACCTGGAAACATCCACAGACATGCAAAGGTAAACTCAACAGACACAAGGAAATAATCCTTAGAGTGAAAGTAAAACTTAAAATGACAAAAACTGAGCAAACTTTTGTGACTGGAAAATACATTGTGAATAATAATAAGTACTTGTTTTATCTGTCAAATTTTCAAAGAATTTTTAAAAGTCTCCTATCATTGGAGTCTCATAAAAACCCTAAGAGATAGGTAGGGCTGAAATCACTGTTGAATATACTTCATATATACGCACTCAGACTAATTTTTAATTAACACACATAATAAAATGCAAAATGTAAGTTTAAAAAAATTTGGAAACAAATTATTAAAGGTTCAAAAAATAACATTTTACAAAACCGTATTATAAGGAGAACTGTAAAACGGTGGCAAAGTATAGTAGTACCATGTAGGTAGAATGAGGTAAACTGGGGTTTAAATTCTGCTTCTGCTATTTACTTCCTGTGTGATCTTGGAGAAGTTACTTAACCTCTTGAACCTCAGCTATCTCATTTGCAAAACAGAGGAAATAACCATTATACTCAGCCTATTGCCTGGGACCTAGTAGGGGCCCAATAAAGGACATTGTTATTATTATTATTATTATTATTAATTATCATCTACTTGGCAAAGTCCTTCATCATTAAAACCCACCTCTGTGAGCCTTGTTCTGACTCATCCTTCAAGCAATCTTGTGAGCTCTTTCCGTTCCCTCCCATAAAACTCTTATTCCTTTATTATCAGACTTATAATTGCTCTATATTCATCAGTTGTCATGTCTGTTTTCATCATAAGATTATGATTTCTTGAGAAGAGGTACTATGTTATTCTTCATTTATATCTCTAGCATGAAATACAGTGCTTAGCACATAGTAGATACTCAATAAACATTTGTTGAAGGAAAGCAAAATAATCATTCTCAACAACTTCAAGGATGTATTTAAATGCCTTTGTGCCTTGGAATTGTATTTTGGGCTGTGCAGCATTAAATTACAAAAATGTAAGAGCATATAACAGGAAACAGTAATAGGAAACATAAATATTGAATGTGTTACGAGTATACCTAAACCTTCAGTGATTTTAAGTATCTAGCACTTGGCCCTACACATAATTTATGCTAAACATATTTATAGTAATAATGAAAAAGACAATTAAGAAACCCTGAAAAAAGCTCCCAAAGAGGGTAAAAAACCTGAGTCATACCAAAGATTCAAGACATGTTAACAGAGAAACAAAAGGAAGGCAAGAGGGAGTGAGCAACTGAGAGAGACAGAGAGACAGGGAGAGGGGCAGAGAAAAGTTAACAAGCAATTAACAGTTTGATGGAAGGGGAAATAAACATTCCATCTAAATCTGTTTGGTCCTTCCTTTTCCTTCATCAAAGGAATTTTAAGAGAAAGTAAAAGCACTTCATGAATGTGAAGAATCATCATAATTACTATTATAAGTGCTATTTCATTGAAGAACAAGGTTTTGATTTGATGAAATAAAAAGTAACTCTCATTTCTTATAAATTAAATTCAGCAAAAATGCCATTTTAGAATAGTTTAAATTTAAGAGATGACAGTTCAATTGTGAAAGAAAATTATTTGAATACTTATAGAAAACTTTTAAACACAAATATCTGATAAAAAGACATCAACCTCTGAATATTTTATGTCCTCCTTGTTGAGATTCTTACAATAATGTTTGCACCAACCTAATATTATTATTTCATACAAATCTTTAGCCTTTAGTTTTCATATCTTTATAGGAAGCATTCAGTGCCAAATGATCAAGGGAACCTTGCTGATGACATCTCTGATAGGCCAGATTTTTAACTCCACTTCAGCTTAGCATTTGTTTCTATATACTGTACTGTGTACTCCAGGCTGCGCAAAGAGAAGAAAGCTAAGAATCCTACTAAACAAAAACTACATTTTAATAAATGTACAAAAGTTAAGATGATCATTTAAAATATTTTTCAATACACAGTAAAAATCAAGTTAAGTACCTTTTGGTTATGGGATGTTAGTCCTTTTTCATAAAATGCAGAACTTCTATTGATCACTTCTGTGTGTAATTCTGTAGATGTCCAAAACAGTAAAACCATGAGAGTGGGCCCAGATCCTTAAACTGACTTCTCCTTTTCCTTATATCTTTACTGAAAACAGTTACTTAATTCAAAAACCTCTTGTATAGTATCTTTTAACTCTTTCTCAGACTTATCTTGGTTGTGTCAGTAAAATACTACAGCATGCTAGTCATTGTACCCACAAATATTAAAGATTATTTTAATACAAAATAAATAAAATAAAATAAAAAGGAGGTAGCCTGGCTTTAGGAAGGAAAATTTTTGAAACTCCTGTTTCATAGAATACTTTCACATACCCTTAGAGTTCCATTGAGCTTAGATCCTTCGTTTGCTTTGATATGTAAATAGAGATATTAGTTTCTCCCAGGGGACCCTGGAGATCTGCCAAAACACATAAGGGTAGATGTCCTTCAGGATAGAAGCTGAGCTGCCTATAACAGTAGTCAAAGCCAAGTTTGTGTTTGGGCTTCACAATAAAATATCTTTTTAAATAGTTTTTACTTCCAATGTAAATGTTTATATATTTACTTAGCTAGTCATCTTGGTTAGCCAACAGTTAGAAAACAACAGTTTTGCTGTTCCTTTTTAGTGTCATGTTTTACTTAACTTACAGCCTGCATTTGAAAATACTGTTTATGCTTCCTATGACATATTCCATAAAAATTGCCATTCCTTAAATATTCATTTTAGTTGGAAGCAAGGACATATTTCAATGAAGAAAACAATTGTTACAATGGTAAATTTGCTAATCCATACCAATAAAGGATAATTTTTACCTCAGAGGTCATATATATCACACTTGAAAGGAAAAGGGAAACTGAAAATTTAGGTGGAAACTTTGTCCTTTAATCAGATTTGTTTTTTATCTTCTGACTTCCTTTGCGATTCTTGTTGCTTGTGTAATATAAAACCCATAAGGTAAAAGTAAATAATTCCAATTATTTTATTTTATTTATTTTATTTTATTTTATTTTTCAGACAGGGTCTCACTCTGTCACCCAGGATGGAGTGCAGTGGCATAATCTCGGTTCTCTGCAACTTGCATCGCTCAGGCTCAAGTGATCCCCCCACCTCAGCCTCCCGAGTAGCTGGGACTACAAGCCCGCACAACCACACCTGGATAATTTTTGTATTTTTAGTAGAGACAGGGTTTTGCCATGTTGGCCAGGCTGGTCTCGAACTCCTTACATCAGGTGATCCACCAGTCTTGGCCTCCCAAAGTGCTGGGATTATAGGCATGAGCCACCATGCCTGGCCAACTATTTTATTAATGTAATGGATATCTCCTTTGAATTGATAGCTTTTGCCCCACTCTTGACTTTGGAGCATTTGGTGATTCTTATTTTATGTTGTGAACTATAGTGTTATTACTAACCTTTCACATGAAAGTTGCTGAGTAATGTTAAAAACTCTTGCCAATTCTATAATTAAGTCATAGTTATCTACTTTAACAGTCTAAAATTTGATTCTTATTGATTATAGTGGGAACCCGCCCCCAATAGTTCAATGTAGGTTCTATTTTCCATAAGTGTTGGCTGGCTGAGGAATAAAGAGAAAGAATACAGAGAGAGGAATTTTACAGATGGACCTCCAGGAGTGACATCACATATCAGTAGGACCATGATGCCCACCTGAGTCTCAGACCAGCAAGCTTTTATTAAGGGTTTCAAAAAAGGGGAGGGGGTGTAAAACAGGAAGTAGGTACAAGGATCACATGCTTCAGAGGACAAAAAGCAGAACAAAGATCACATGCTTCTGATGGAACAGGACAAAAGGCAAAACAGAACTACTGATAAGGGTCTATGTTCAGCTGTGCATGTATTGTCTTGATAAACAGCTTAAACAACAGGAAACAGCGTTCAAGAGCAGAGAACAGGTCTGACCACAGATTTACCAGGGCAGAGTTTTTCCCCACCCTAATAAG
Organism: Rhinopithecus roxellana; assembly: GCF_007565055.1. Lineage (NCBI taxonomy): Eukaryota > Metazoa > Chordata > Mammalia > Primates > Cercopithecidae > Rhinopithecus > Rhinopithecus roxellana. The sequence goes on from NC_044555.1 coordinate 139,513,086, forward strand.
CCTGAGGGTACTGCAGGAGACAAGGGTGTCCTTCAGTCCTTATCTCAACCGGATAAGACAAACACTCCCAGAGCAACTGTTTATAGACCTCCCCTCAGGAATGCATTCCTTTCCCAAGGTATTAATATTAATATTCCTTGCTAGGAAAATAATTTAGTGATATCTCTCCTACTTGCATGTCTGTTTATAGGCCCTCTGCAAGAAGAAAAATTTGGCTGTTTTTGCCCAACCCCACAGGCAGTCAGACCTTATGTTTGTCTTCCCTTGTTTCCCTAAAAATCGCCATTATTCTATTCTTTTTCAGGGTGCACTGATTTCGTTTTGTTCAAACACACGTGTTTTAGAATCAATTTGTACAGTTAACAAAATTATCAAAGTGGTCCTGAGGTGGCATACATACTCAGTTTACGATGATAATAGGATTACAAGATTAAAGTAAAGACAGGCATAAGAAATTATAAAATTATTATTTGGGAACTGATAAATGTCCATATTAAAATGAAATCTTCACAATTTATGTTCCTCTGCTGCAGCTCCAGCTGGTCCCTCCATTCAGGATCCCTGACTTCCTGCAACAATAGATTAATTTATAAAGAAGTTTATTGTAAGTGGCACCAAAGATCACGCAATAATAAGACTCTTAAAACATAATTCATTTTAGATGAATACAAATTCAACAAACTTTTAGTAAGAATAATAATGATTTTATTTGGCAATACAATAGTAGTACTGGATGCATAGTTTGATGAAATGAAAAAATAAAGTTATCTATTAATGTATTCTTCCTCCCTTCTAGTTATTTCCTTGTTTCCTTTTTTTCTTTTTTCATTATTTCTTTCTCTCCCTCCCTTCCTTTTTCCTTCCCTTCTTCCTTCCTTCTTTTTCAATTCCTTTAATCTCCTCCACCTTCTTTTTAATCTACACTTCTGTTAATTCTGTATGTCTATGTTTTTCCTTCCTTTATAGTCTCCCTTTCTTTCTCTCTCAATTTTGCAATTTTTAATCTTTCTTTCTCTTCCTGTTACTTAATTTGCAAAATCATTTTTTGATTTACAAAATTACTTTTCTCAAACTGTAACATATGTCCAGACTTTTCCAGACTCTAAATATATAAATTCATGAAGCCATAAAGATAAAAATAGGAACAGCATCTGTCTTCTCAATCTGAAAACTGAGATTTTAAGATTGAGAATGGTTCTCTTTGACATATAGGGAAAGCTTCTGTATTGAAGAAAGTGATTTTAGAGATGAATGTGACAACTGTACAACTACAGTTTAATCAATCCTGGCCAAAGTAAATTTTGCTTCCAACATATTGAAGAAACAAATATCTCTGGTCAGGCACAGTCATATTATTAAATTCTAAAATAAATGATGCAAAGATTATTTTATCTCAATTTTTAAAACAAAACCTGTGTGTGTGTATGTGTGTGTGTGTGTGTGTGTGTGTGTGTGTGTATAAACTGAAAACTATATAACACATGCTGAGTTTTCTAAGTTTCCCTCTCAAATAATTTATATATAATACATTGGTAATTCAAAATTTAGTATAAAAACTATGTTTTTAAAAATATTAATTTTGGGGGGGAAACTAGCAATTTAATCTCTTCTCTTGCAAATATGTAGCCAGATGAATCTAACTCTGGACATTTATAAGCAAAGAAAAACTAACAGAAAAATACAGAGGCCTGAAGAATCACAGAGGGAAACTCATTTGGTTAGTAATATTATTATTTTTACTTCCTTTTGTGTCCTTCAATTACAGAGGTCAAGATTCAGTGTCACTAAAAAATTACTTTGTATATTATTTTCTTTTATTTTTTATTGTCATAGGTTTTTGGGGAACAGGTGGGGTTTAGTTACCTGAGTGGGTTCTTTAGTGGTGATTTGTGCACCCATCACCTGAGCAGTATACACTGTACCGAATTTGTAGTCTTTTATTCCTTACGACCACTCCTGCTGTTGCTCTCAAGTCCCCAGAGTCTATTGTATCATTCTAATGCCTTTCCATCCTCATAGCTTAGCTCCCACTTATGAGTGAGAACACACCATGATTGGTTTTCCATTCCTGAGCTCCATCACTTAGAATGGGTCTCCTATCCCATCCAGGTTGCCGTGAAAGCCATTATGTTTTTCCTTTTTATGGCTAAATAATATTCTATTGTGTGTATGTATGTGTATATGTGTGAGTGTGTGTGTGTGTGTGTGTATGTGTGTGTGTATATATATATATATATGCCACAATTTCTTTATGCATTTATTGATTGATGGGCATTTGGGCTGGTTCCATATTTTTGCAATTGGGAATTGTGCTGCTGTAAACATGTGTGTGCAAGTATCTTTTTTGTATAATTACTTCTTTTCCTCTGGGTAGATACCCAGTAATGGAATTGCTAGATCAAATGGTTGTTCTACTTTTAGTTCTTCAAGGAATCTCCACACTGTTTTCCACAGCGGTTGTATTAGTTTACATTCCCACGAGCAGTCAAAAAGTGTTCCCTTTTCACCGCTTCTCTGCCAACATCTATTATTTTTTGATTTTTTGATGCTGGCCATTCTTGCAGAGTAAGATGGTATCACATTGCGGTTTTGATTTGCATTTCCCTGATCATTAGTGATGTTGAGCATTTTTTCATAAGTTTGTTTGTCATTTGCATATCTTCTTTTGAGACTTGACTATTCATGTCTTTACCCCATTTTTTTGATGGGATTGTTTATGGTTTTCTTGCTAATTTGTTTGAGTTCCTTGTAGATTCTGGATATTACTCTTTGTCAGATACATAGATTTTGATGATTTTCTCCCAGTCTATGGTTGTCTGTTTACTCTGTTGACTGTTTCTTTTGCTGTGAAGAAACTTTTTAGTTTAATTAAGTTCCACCTATTTATTTATTTATTTTATTATTATTATTTTTTTGCATTTGCTTTTGTGATTTTGGTCATGAAATCTTTGCCTAAACCAATGTCTAGAAGGGTATTTCAGTTGTTATCTTCTAAAATTTTTATGGTTTCAGGCCTTCGATTTAAGTCCTTGATGTGTCTTGAGTTGACCTTTGAATAAGGTGAGAGATGAGGAACCAGTTTCATTCTTCTGCATGTGGCTTGCCAATTATCCCAGCACAATGTGTTGAATACAGTGCCCTTTCTCCACTTTATGTTTTTTGTTTGCTGTGTCGAAGACCAGTTACCTGTAAGTATTTGGCTTTATTTCTGGGTTCTCTGTTTCATTAGTCTATGTGCCTATTTTTATACCAGTACCATGCTGTTTTGTTGACTATGGCCTTATAGTATAGTTTGACATCAGGTAATGTGATGTCTCCAGATTTGTTCTTTTTGCTTAGTCTTGCTTTGGCTATGGGGGCTCTTTTTTGGCTCCACATGAATTTTAGAATTGTGTTTTCTAGTTCTGTCAAGAATGATGATGGTATTTTGATAGGAATTGCATTGAATTTTGTAGCTTTCTTTTGACAGTATTGTCGTTTGCACAATATTCATACTACCTATCCTTGAGCATGAGATGTGTTTCCATTTGTTTGTATCGTCTATGATGTTCTTCAGCAGCATTTTGTAATTTTTCTTGTAGAGGTATTTCACCTCCTTGGTTCGGTACACTCCTAATTATTTTATTTCATTTTTTTGCAGCTATTGTAAAAGTGGTTGAAGTCTTGATTTGATTCTCAGGTTGGTTGTTGTTAATGTATAGCAGAACTAATCATGTGTATACATAAATTTTGTATCCTGAAACTTTGTTGTATTCATTTATCAGTTCTAGGAGCTTTTTAGATGAGTCTTTAGGGTTTTCTAGGAACACAATCAGATCATCAGCAAACAGCGAGTGTTTACCAATTTGGATGTCTTTTATTTATTTTCCTTATCTGATTGTTTTGACTAGGACTTTCAGTTCTATGTTGAATAGAAGTGGTGAGAGTCGTCATCCCTGTCTTATTCAAGTTCTCAGAGGGAAGGTTGTCTACTTTTCCCCGTTCAGTATTATGTTGGCTGTGGGTTTGTCATAGATGGCATTTATTACATTAAAGTAATACCTTCTATGAAGGTAATAAAGTAGTACCTTCTATGACAATTTTGCTGATGGTTTTAATCATCAAGGGGTGCTGGATTTGTCAAATGCTTTTTGTGCATCTATTGAGATGATCATGTGATTATTGTTTTTAATTCTGTTTATATGGTGTATCACATTTTTTGACTTGTGTATGTTAAAGCACACCTGCATTCCTGGTATGAGAACCATTTGATCATGGTGGGTTATCTTTTTGATATGCTGTTGGATTCTGTTAGTTAATATTTTGTTAAGGATTTTTGCATTTATATTCATCAGGAATATTTGTCTGTAGTTTTTTGAGTTTTTTTTTTTTTGTTGTTGTTGTTATATCCTTTCCTGGTTTTGGTATTAGTGTGATGCTGATTTCATAGAATGATTACACTTGTGGAACACTGTAAATAGATTTGTACCAATTCTTCTTTGAATATCTGATAGAATTCAGCTATGAATCTGTCTGGCCCTGGAATTTTTGTTCTTGTTGTTGGCAATTTTTTGTTACCATTTAAATCTTACTGCTTGTTATTGGTCTGTTCCAAGTATCTATTTTTTCCTGGTTTAAGCTAGGAGAATTGTATATTTCCAGGAATTTATTAATCTTCTCTAGGTTTTCTAGTTTATGTGCATTAAAGTGCTGATAGTAGCCTTGAATGATCTTTTGTATTTTTGTTGTGTTGGTTGCAGTATCTCCTGTTTCATTTCTAATTGAACTTATATGGATCTTCTCTCTTCTTGGTTATTGTTGCTCATCAATTTTATTTATCTTTTCAAAAAACCAGCTTTTTGTTTCATTTATCTTTTGTGTTGTTGTTGTTTGTTTGTTTTGGTTTCATTTAGCTCTGTTCTAATTTTTATTATTTATTTTTATTTATTATTATTAGTAATTATTAGTAATTATTATTACTAATTTTTATTATTATTATTTATTTATTTTCTGCTGAATTTGGGTTTGTTCTTGTTACTCAAGTTCTTTGAGGTGTGACCTTAGATTGTCTATTTGTGCTCTTTCAGACCTTTTGATGTAGGCATTTAAGTCTGTGAACTTGCCCCTTGGCCCTGCCTTTGGTTCTTCATCTCACAGGTTTTGATAAGTTGTGTCACTATTATAATTCAGTTCAAATAATTTTTAAATTTCCATCTTGATTTCATTGTTGACCCCATGATCATTCAGCAGCAAATTATTTAATTTCCATGTATTCACATGGTTTTGAAGGCTCCTTTTGGGGTTGATTTCCAATTTTATTTCACTGTGGTAAGAGAGAGTGCTTGATATAATTTGCATTTTCTTAAATTTATTGAGATTTGGTTTTGGCCTATCATATGATCCATCTTGGAGAATGCTCCATGCACTGATGAATAAAATGTATATTCTGTGTTCGTTGGGTAGAATATTCTGTAAATATCTGTTAAGTACATTTGTTCTAGGGTAAAATTTAAATCCATTGTTTCTTTGTTGATTTTCTGTCTTAATGACCTGTCTAGTGCTGTCAGTGGAGTATTGAAATCCCCCACTATAATTGTGTTGCTGTTTATCTCATATCTTAGGTCTAGTAGTAATTGTTTTATAAATTTGGGAGCTCCAGTGTTAGGTGCATATATATTTAAGATTGTGATACTTTCCTGTTGGACAAGGGCTTTTATCATTATATAATGTCCCTTTTTGTCTTGTTTAACTGCTGTTGCTTTAAAGTTTGTTTTGTCTGATATAAGAATAGCTACTCCTGCTCACTTTTGGTGTTTATCTGCATGGAATGTCTTTTTTTGCCCTTTTATCTTCAGTGTATGTGTGTTCTTATGTGTTAGGTGAGTCTCTTGAAGGCAGCAGACACTTGGTTGGTGAATTCTTATCCATTCTGCCATTATGTATCTTTTAAGTGGAGCATTAGGCAGTTTACATTCAACATTAGTATTGAGATGTGAGGCACTATTCTATTCATCATGCTATTTGTTGCTTGAATACCTTGGTTTTTAATATTATTTATTGTGTTGTTGTTTTATAGGTCATGTGAGATTTATGCTTTAAAGAGGTTCTTTTTTGACTTTTTAAAAAATGTATTTTGAGGATTTGTTTCAAGACTTAGAGCTCCTTTTAGCAGTTCTTATAGTGCTGGCTTGGAAGTGGCATACTCTCTCAGCATTTGTTTGTCTGGAAATGACTGTATCTTTCCTTCATTTATGAAGCTTACTCTCCCTGGATACAAAATTCTTGGCTGACAAATGTTTTGTTTAAATAGGCTAAGAATAGAGCCCTAATTCCTTCTTGCTTGTAGGGTTCCTGCTGAGAAATCTGCTATTAATCTGTTTATCTCATGCTTTTGCCTCACAGCTCTTAATATTATTTCCTTTGTCTTGACTTTAGATAACCTGATGACTATGTGCCTAGGTGATTTTGTGTGTGTGTGTGTGTGTGTGATGAATTTTCCAGGTGTTCTTTGAGCTTCTTGTATTTGGATGTCTGTGTCTCCATTAAGGCTGGGAAAATATTCTTCAATTATTTCCCAAAATATGTTTTCCAAACTTATTGGTTTCTCTTCTTCCTCAGGAATGCCAATTATTCTTAGATTTGGTCATTTAACATAATCGCAAACTTCTTGGTGGCTTTGTTCAGTTTTTAAACTCTTTTAGTCTTTGTTGGATTGAGTTATTCAAAAACCTCGTCTTCAAGCACTGAAGTTATTTCTTCTTGTTGTTCAATTCTATTGCAGAGATATTTTGCTGAAAATTTCTTCCCTCATGTCTTGTATCAATTTTTTAAAATTTCATTAAAATTGGACTTTACTTTTCTCTGGTGCCTTCTTTATTAACTTAATAATTGACCTTCTGAATTCCTTTTCTGGCTTATCAGTAATTTCTTCATGGTTTGGATCCATTGCTGGTGGGCTAGTATGATTTTTTGAAGGTGTTATAGAATGTTGTTTTGTCATATTACCAGAATTTTTTTTGGTTCTTTATGTTTTGGGTAGGCTATGTCAGAGGGAAGATTTGGGGCTCGATGGCTGCTGTTGAGAATATTTTGTCCCACAGGGTGCTCCCTTGATGTAGTACTCTCCCCTTTTTCCCAGGGATGTGGCTTTCTGAGACCCAAACTGCAGTGATTGTTATTTCTCTTTTGGATATAGCCACCCAGTGGGGCTATTGAGTTTTAGGCTAGTACTGGTTTGGAGGGGGTGGGGGAGTGTCTGCATGGAGTCCTGTGATGTAAACCATCTTCTAATCTCTCAACCATGGATAACAACACCTTCTTCCGTGGAGACGGCAGGACAGTGAAATGGACTCTGTGAGTGTCCTTAGTTTTGTTATTGTTGTTTATTGAACTAGTTTTATGCTGGTTGACCTCCTGCTAGGGCGTGGTGCTTTCAAGAAAGCATCAGCGGTGGGTAGTACAGGGAGGATCAGGGAGTGGGCAGGGCCCTAGAACTCCCAAGAGAACATGACTTTTTTTTTTTTTTTTTTTTTTTTTTTTTTTTTTTTTTTTTTTTTTTTTTTTTTTTAGATGAAGTCTTGCTTTGTCACACAGGTTGGAGTGCAGTGGTGCAATCTTGGCTCACTGTCAGCTGTGCCTCCTGGGTTCATGCCATTTTCCTGCCTCAGCCTCCCAAGTAACTGGGACTACAGGTGCCTGCCATCATGCCCAGCTAATTTTTTGTATTTTTTGTAGAGATGGGGTTTCACCATGTTAGCCAGGATGATCTTGACCTCCTGACCTCTTAATCCACCTGCCTCAGCCTCCCAAAATGCTGGGATTACAGGCGTGAGCCACCACGCCTAGCCGAGAATATGACATTTATCTTCAGCTACCAGGATGAAGACCATCACGTGGGTGCAGGACTAGGCATGTCTGAGCTCGGATTCTCCTTGGGCGGGTCTTGCTGCTGCTGCTGTGGGGGATGGTGGTGTGGTTCCCAGGTTAATGGAGTTATGTTCCCAGGAGCATTATGGCTGCTTCTGCTGTGTTATGCAGGTCACCAGGGAAGTGGTGAAAATCTGGCAGTTACAAGCCTCAGCCATACAACCCAAAAGGCCAGTCTGACTCCCACCATGCCCCTCACTGCCAACAGCACTGAGTCTATTTCAAGGCAGTGGGCAAGCAGGGCTGATAACTTGCCCAAGGCTATCAGCCTCCTGACTGAGAAAGCAAGCAGGGATTTCAGGTTTCATACCTCCCTGTCTACTTGCTTCTGTACTCCGGATTCAACCCCTCCCATGAATTTCTGTCCAAGAAAGTTTCTGTTTGGTTGGAATTGTTACAATGTTCATCTGGATGTTTCTTTCCCTTGTGGTGTTTTCCCAGTTCCTCTGGCAGCTCTCCCCAAGGATACCTGTGAGACAAAGACAGAAATGGCTTCCCTGGTGACCCAGAGAGACCACAGGGCTCTTGCCACTGCTTCCTCTACTCCCGTATTTTGCCGAGCTCTCTAAATTGTCTTAGTTCTAGAAAAGATCAAATCCTTCTCCCATAATTTGGAACTTTAGGTCCCCCAGTGAGGGTATGTGTTTGGGGGCAGATGATCCCCATTTCCCACTTTCACACTTTGGGAACTCACAGTATTTGAGCTGTCTCCTCAGTCCTGCAGAAGCAATCTGCTTCCTTCAAAGGGTCTGTGGATTCTCTCAGCTTTACAGGTATGCTCCTGCAGTAGTTCTTGGAGCAAAAGTTCACCAAGTGAGTCTCCACACACTACTCTTTTTGTCCGAGTGGCAGTTGCAATTTATTCCTGCCTACTATGTGACATTTTCCCCAGACATTTTAAATTTAATAATTATATGCCTACTTTTATGCTTCCCTTCAGTTGAATGGTTTTCTACATATAGTTTCTGTTAGAATAATTGTACTTAAAATAGCTAGTAAATTTAAATAAAAGTTATTATGTAAATAAAAAAATCACTTTTGAAGGGTGATTGGAAGAAGGACTGCTAGTGTTTTTTCTAGGAAGAAAGGATGTAGCGTACATAAAATGTAGAAAGCAGGAAAGAAAAAAATGGTAAATTGCAAGTTGTTAAAGACCATACAGGCACTAGGAAATTAGAACGGCTCTCCTTGGGTGCAGCTGGCATAAAGAAGTATCTGGAAATTTGGGTTAAGTTGCTGTTTTCGAAGGCACAATATTCTGAATGGATAATTTTCATTTATTGTTTTTAAAATAAATTCAAATTTTTGGGAGTTTGTCAAATGCCATATTGCTTTGAAAAAAATCAAAAATCTATCAGTGCTAAGAGATATTTATTTTATCTCCATTAATCTGTGTTAGAGTGATACATGTTTAAGAAAACAATAATAAAATGATCATATCTTGCAAATAATTACTTATTTTAACCAACTAAGTTTCTAAGTAGAAATGTTGCAAACATTTTCGATATCAGCAAAATAAATAAGTAAAGTATACAAAAGAAAATTCAAGAAAATGAATGGGGAAAATATTCTTACCTGTCAGGCACTATTATAATATTTTAAGCATAAAAAATTTTTTAACCTCGTCCCAGTCCCTGAACTGTGTGATAATTCACTGTGGAAAAACAAAACAAAACAAAAGAAAAACAAATAACACCAAAACAAGGAAAGCACTTATATGACAGAAGCAGCTAATGTGGTATTAAAAATGAACAATCATAAAGACCTGAAAATGGAAAACTTTTTCAATATGTGATTGAGTCACCTAAAGTGAGGATGTGTTTGAGGCAATTCCTCGGGGGTACTCTAAATTCCTTCAAAAATATGTAACATTTAAATATTCCATTAACTCTCTAAATAGCTGGTTCCCATTTCCCAAGACTTAATAAAGCTTTTGGTGATGACTTTCAAATTTTGCACACTGTATTCTTCTTGTATTGAAGTTGGGTTCCAACACATTGACTTCCATCACACTTATCATAATTGCTTCTTTCAATAAATTTCTAGGAACTCCTTTTTTAATTATCTTCATAGACTAAAGAGTTTGCTTCATTCTTTAAGTAGAGGCACCCACATAATATTCACTGATTCAACAAATTAATTCAATAAATATGTATTAAGTGCTTACTATGCTAGGCTTTGAAGCAATATTTAGGTCCTTATTCAAGGTATTATACAAGTGCTCCCAGATCTTAGGAAATGAACAGAATTTACTATCCCATTATTTATTTATTTATTTTTATTTTTATTTTTTTATTTTTTTATAATACTTTAAGTTCTAGGGTACATGTGCATAACGTGCAGGTTTGTTACATATGTATACTTGTGCTGTGTTAGTGTGCTACACCCATCAACTCGTCAGCACCCATCAATTCGTCATTTATATCAGGTACAACTCCCAATGCAATCCCTCCCCCCTCCCCCCTCCTCATGATAGACCCCGATGTGTGATGTTCCCCTTCCCTAGTCCAAGTGATCTCATTGTTCAGTCCCACCTATGAGTGAGAACATGCGGTGTTTGGTTTTCTCTTCTTGTGATAGTTTGCTAAGAATGATGGTTTCCAGCTGCATCCATGTCCCTACAAAGGACGCAAACTCATCCTTTTTTATGGCTGCATAATATTCCATGGTGTATATGTGCCACATTTTCTTAATCCAGTCTGTCACAGATGGACATTTGGGTTGATTCCAAGTCTTTGCTATTGTGAATAGTGCCGCAATAAACATACGTGTGCATGTGTCTTTATAGCAGCATGATTTATGATCCTTTGGGTATATACCCAGTAGTGGGATGGCTGGGTCATATGGTACATCTAGTTCTAGATCCTTGAGGAATTGCCATACTGTTTTCCATAATGGTTGAACTAGTTTACAATCCCACCAACAGTGTAAAAGTGTTCCTATTTCTCCACATCCTCTCCAACAACTGTTGTTTCCTGACTTTTGAATGATTGCCATTCTAACTGGTGTGAGATGGTATCTCATTGTGGTTTTGATTTGCATTTCTCTGATGGCGAGTGATGATGAGCATTTTTTCATGTGTCTGTTGGCTGTGTGAATGTCTTCTTTTGAGAAATGTCTGTTCATATCCTTTGCCCACTTTTGGATGGGGTTGTATTTTTCTTGTAAATTTGTTTGAGTTCTTTGTAGATTCTGGATATTAGCCCTTTGTCAGATGAGTAGATTGCAAAAATTTTCTCCCATTCTGTAGGGTGCCTGTTCACTCTGATGATAGTTTCTTTTGCTGTGCAGAAGCTCTTTAGTTTAATGAGATCCCATTTGTCAATTTTGGCTTTTGCTATCGTGGCTTTTGGTGTTTTAGACATGAAGTCCTTGCCCATGCCTATGTCCTGAATGGTACTACCTAGATTTTCTTCTAGGTTTTTACGATATTAGGTGTAACATTTAAGTCTCTAATCCATCTTGAATTAATTTTTGTATAAGGAGTAAGGAAAGGATCCAGTTTCAGCTTTCTACTTATGGCTAGCCAATTTTCCCAGCACCATTTATTAACTAGGGAATCCTTTCCCCATTTCTTCTTTCTCTCAGGTTTGTCAAAGATCAGATGGCTGTAGATGTGTGGTATTATTTCTGAGGACTCTGTTCTGTTCCACTGGTCTATAGCTCTGTTTTGGTACGAGGACCATGCTGTTTTGGTTACTGTAGCCTTGTAACATAGTTTGAAGTCAGGTAGCGTGATGCCTACAGCTTTGTTCTTATGATTTAGGATTGTCTTGGCAATGCGGGCTCTTTTTTGGTTCCATATGAACTTTAAAGCCGTTTTTTCCAATTCTGTGAAGAAACTCATTGGTAGCTTGATGGGGATGGCATTGAATCTATAAATAACCTTGGGCAGTATGGCCATTTTCACAATATTGATTCTTCCTATCCATGAGCATGGTATGTTCTTCCATTTGTTAGTGTCCTCTTTTATTTCACTGAGCAGTGGTTTGTAGTTCTCCTTGAAGAGGTCCTTTACATCCCTTGTAAGCTGGATTCCTAGGTATTTTATTCTCTTTGAAGCAATTGTGAATGGAAGTTCATTTATGATTTAGCTCTCTGTCTGTTACTGGTGTATAGGAATGCTTGTGATTTTTGCACATTAATTTTGTATCCTGAGTCTTTGCTGAAGTTGCTTATCAGCTTAAGGAGATTTTGGGCTGAGACAATGGGGTATTCTAAATACACAATCATGTCATCTGCAAACAGGGACAATTTGACTTCTTCTTTTCCTAACTGGATACCCTTGATTTCTTTCTCTTGCCTGATTGCCCTAGCCAGAACTTCCAACACTATGTTGAATAGGAGTGGTGAGAGAGGGCATCCCTGTCTTGTGCCAGTTTTCAAAGGGAATTTTTCCAGTTTTTACCCATTCAGTATGCTATTGGCTGTGGGTTTGTTGTAAATAGCTCTTATTATTTTGAGGTACGTTCCATCAATACCGAATTTATTGAGCGTTTTTAGCATAAAGGGCTGTTGAATTTTGTCAAAAGCTTTTCTGCCTCTATTGAGATAATCATGTGGTTCTTGTGTTTGGTTCTGTTTATATGCTAGATTACGTTTATTGATTTGCGAATGTTGAACCAGCCTTGCATCCCAGGGATGAAGCCCACTTGATCACGGTGGATAAGCTTTTTGATATGCTGCTGAATCCAGTTTGCCAGTATTTTATTGAGGATTTTTGCATCGATGTTCATCAGGGATATTGATCTAAAATTTTCTTTTTCTGTTGTGTCCCTGCCAGGCTTTGGTATCAGGATGATGTTGGCCTCATAAAATGAGTTAGGGAGGATTCCCTCTTTTTCTATTGATTGGAATAGTTTCAGAAGGAATGGTACCAGCTCCTCCTTGTACCTCTGGTAGAATTCAGCTGTGAATCCATCTGGTCCTGGACTTGTTTTGGTTGGTATGCTATTAATTATTGCCTCAATTTCAGAGCCTACTATTGATCTATTCTGGGATTCAACTTCTTCCTGGTTTAGTCTTGGAAGAGTGTAAGTGTCCAGGAAATTATCCATTTCTTCTAGATTTTCTAGTTTATTTGCGTATAGGTGTTTATAGTATTCTCTGATGGTAGTTTGTATTTCTGTGGAGTCCATGGTGATATCCTCTTTATCATTTTTTATTGCATCTATTTGATTGTTCTCTCTTTTCTTCTTTATTAGTCTTGCTAGCGGTCTGTCAATTTTATTGATCTTTTCAAAAAACCAACTCCTGGATTCATTGATTTTTTGGAGGGTTTTTTGTGTCTCTATCTCCTTCAGTTCTGCTCTGATCTTAGTTATTTGTTGCCTTCTGCTAGCCTTTGAATGTGTTTGCTCTTGCTTCTCCAGTTGTTTTAACTGTGATGTTAGAGTGTCAATTTTAGATCTTTCCAGCTTTGTCTTGTGGGCATTTAGTGCTATAAATTTCCCTCTACGCACCGATTTAAATGTGTCCCAGAGATTCTGGTATGTTGTATCTTTGTTCTCATTGGTTTCATAGAACATCTTTATTTCTGCCTTCTTTTCGTTATGTACCCAGTAGTCATTCAGAAACAGGTTGTTCAGTTTCCATGTAGTTGAGCGGTTTTGATTGAGTTTCTTAGTCCTGAGTTCTAATTTGATTGCACTGTGGTCTGAGAGGGAGTTTGTTATAATTTCTGTTTTTGCACATTTGCTAAGGAGTGCTTTACTTCCAATTATGTGGTCAATTTTGGAATAAGTGCGATGTGGTGCTGAGAAGAATGTATATTCTGTTGATTTGGGGTGGAGAGTTCTATAGATATCTATTAGGTACGCTTGGTGCAGAGATGAGTTCAATTCCTGGTTATCCTTGTTAACTTTCTGTCTCGTTGATCTGTCTGATGTTGACAGTGGAGTGTTGAAGTCTCCCATTATTATTGTATGGGAGTCTAAGTCCCTTTGTAAGTCTCTAAGGACTTGCTTTATGAATCTGGGTGCTCCTGTATTGGGTGCATATATATTTAGGAGAGTTAGCTCTTCCTGTTGAATTGATCCCTTTACCATTATGTAATGGCCTTCTTTGTCTCTTTTGATCTTTGATGGTTTAACGTCTATTTTATCAGAGACTAGGATTGCAACGCCTGCTATTTTTTATTCTCCATATGCTTGGTAGATCTTCCTCCATCCCTTTATTTTGAGCTTATGGATGTTTCTGCATGTGAGATGGGTCTCCTGAATACAGCAGACTGATGGGTCTTGACTCTTTATCCAGTTTGCCAGTCTGTGTCTTTTAATTGGAGCATTTAGTCCATTAACATTTAAGGTTAATATTGTTATGTGTACTTGATCCTGCCATTATGATATTAACTGGTTATTTTGCTCGTGAGTTGGTGTAGTTTCTTCCTATCCTCGATGATGTTTACATTTTGGCATGTTTTTGCAATGGCTGGTACCGGTTGTTCCTTTCCATGTTTAGGGCTTCCTTCAGGGTCTCTTGTAAGGCAGGCCTGGTGGTGACAAAATCTCTCAGCATTTGCTTATATGTAAAGGATTTTATTTCTCCTTCACTGATGAAACTTAATTTGGCTGGATATGAAATTCTGGGTTTAAAATTCTTTTCTCTAAGAATGTTGAATATTGGCCCCCTCTCTCTTCTGGCTTATAGAGTTTCTACCAAGAGGTCTGCTGTTAGTCTGATGGGCTTCCCTTTGTGGGTAACCTGACCTTTCTCTCTGGCTGCCCTTAAGATGTTTTCCTTCATTTCCACTTTGGTGAATCTGGCAATTATGTGTCTTGGAGTTGGTCTTCTCGAGGAGTATCTTTGTGGTGTTTTCTGTATTTCCTGAATTTGAATGTTGGCCTGCCCTACTAGGTTGGGGAAGTTCTCCTGGATGATATCCTGAAGAGTGTTTTCTAACTTGGTTCCATTTTCCCCCTCACTTTCAGGCGCCCCAATCAGACGTAGATTTGGTTTTTTTACATAATCCCATACTTCTTGTAGGCTTTGTTCATTTCTTTTTCTTCATTTTTCTTTTGGTTTCTCTTCTCGCTTCATTTCATTCATTTGATCCTCAATCACTGATACTCTTTCTTCCAGTTGCACGAGTTGGTTACTGAAGCTTGTGCATTTGTCACGTATTTCTCGTGTCATGGTTTTCATCTCTGTCATTTCATTTATGACCTTCTCTGCATTAATTATTCTAGCTATCAATTCTTCCACTCTTTTTGAAGATTTTTGGTTTCTTTGCGCTGAGTACATAATTCCTCCTTTAGCTCTGAGAAGTTTGATGGACTGAAGCCTTCTTCTCTCATTTCATTAAAGTCATTCTCCGACCAGCTTTGTTCCGTTGCTGGCGATGAGCTGCACTCCTTTGCAGGGCGAAATGCGCTCTTATTTTTTGAATTTCCAGCTTTTCTGCCTTGCTTCTTCCCCATCTTTTTGGTTTTATCTGCCTCTGGTCTTTGATGATGGTGACGTACTGATGGGGTTTTGGTATAGGTGTTCTTCCTGTTTGATAGTTTTCCTTCTAATAATCAGGACCCTCAGCTGTAGGTCTGTTGGAGATTGCTTGAGGTCCACTCCAGACCCTGTTTGCCTGGGTATCAGCAGCAGAGGTTGCAGAAGATAGAATATTGCTGAACAGCGAGTGTACCTGTCTGATTCTTACTTTGGAAGCTTCCTCTCAGGGGTGTACTCCACCCTGTGAGGTGTGGGGTGTCAGACTGCCCCTAGTGGGGGATGTCTCCCAGTTAGGCTACTCAGGGGTCAGTGATCCACTTGAGCAGGCCGTCTGTCCATTCTCAGATCTCAACCTCCGTGTTGGGATATCCACTGCTCTCTTCAAAGCTGTCAGACAGAGTCGTTCGCATCTGCACAGGCCTCTGCTGCCTCCCCTTTTGTTGTTTAGCTGTGCCCTGTCCACAGAGGTGGAGTCTACAGGGACAGGCAGGTTTCCTTGAGCTGCTGTGAGCTGCACCCAGTTCGAGCTTCCCAGTGGTTTGTTTACCTACTTAAGCCTCAGCAATGGGGGGTGCCCCTCCCCCAGCCTCGCTGCTGCCTTGCTGTTAGATCACAGCCTGCTGTGCTAGCAATGAGGGAGGCTCCGTGGCCGTTGGACCCTCCCGGCCAGTTGTGGTTATAATCTCCTGGTGTGCCCGTTTGCTTAACGCGCAGTATTGGGGTGGTAATTACCCTATTTTCCAGGTGTTGTGTGTCTCCGTTGCCCTGGCTAGGGAAAGGGATTCCCTTCCCCCTTGTGCTTTCCAGGTGAGGCAATGCCTGTCCTGCTTCAGCTCTCGCGGTCCGGGCTGCAGCAGCTGACCAGCACCAATTGGCGGGCACTCCCCAGTGAGATGACCCCAGTACCTCAGTTGAAAATGCAGAAATCATCGGTCTTCTGTGTCGCTCGCTCTGGGATTTGGAGACTGGAGCTGTTCCTATTCGGCCATGTTGCTCCGCCCCCCTATCCCATTATTTTGCTGATTTCATTATGAGTTGTGTGACGTTGAGTAAATCTTGATACTAAGTTTTATTATCAATATGACAGAACTTGGAGGGATTGAATAAGAGTAGTGTTTTGGAATAATGGAGAGCCATCTAATCAGGGGTCATAAAGTCACTTTAAGGAGAGATGATTTGTGTTTTTAAATAAAATAGGATAGATTCAAAAATGCCACAGCATGTTTTAAGAATATATACAGGTTTGGGAAACTTATTTTTTTAGCTGTGTACATGTGTATGTTGTATGGTGGCTATGTATGTGTACATTTTGTAGTGAGCCATGGTTTAAAATATATGTTTTTACTATAAGTCATATTCAAAAATATTCAATGCCTTTGGACTGGAAGACTGGGAGAATCTAGAATTTGTTAAATATTCTGTGATTTTTCTATTTGATATTCCATCCTAAAGGACCTTCTAGAACCAGAGTCCTTTTTATCTGGATTATGTCATTTTACACACTGTAGTCAATCAAGAAAACATAATGATGAGTAAAGAATTAATCTTTAGTTCATTATACTTTGTTGATACCCTTTTTTTCTTAATAAAGAATAAAATATTAAAGAAATGGACAGTTTGGCTAGAAAAATGGAGAAAAACAAATTAAAAACATTCTGAACGAGATGTTTCCCTAAAGACACTGGAATCATTTGAAGTACCACAGGACGTAGTAACCATGGCCGGAGGAATAGAATGTGCACCAGGCTTTGCAATCTTGATTCTAATACTAGTTTTCCAATAAAATTTAATAATAATTAGTTTATTTTACTCCTATCCTCTTTATTACAATTATTTTTGTGATAATAATATTTACATAATATCTACTCTCTTAGGAAGTGCTTAAGTGTACAATGCTGTGTTGTTAACTATAAGCATTCTATTGTACAGTAGATCTCTAAAATTTCTTCATCTTGCATAACTCTTTGTAACTTTTGGTTAATATTTCCTTGTTTCCTCCTCTCCCACAGTTCCTGGCAATCACTATTCTCCTCTTTGCTTCTGTGAATTTTACTATTTTACATTTCTCATATAAATGGTATAATGTAGTATTTGTCTTTCTGTGTCTGGCTTATTTGACATCAATTTAACCGTCATAGTGATGGTGATAATAATCATAATGATTAAAATTTATTGGACACTTATTTTATTCTAGGAACTGTTATAAGCAATTTACGTATATATTATTTTATTTATTCATCACAATAACCCTAAGAGGAAGGCATTATTTTTATTTCCCGTTTTACAGATGTGTAAACTGTAGCATATAAGTAATTTACTCATTATAGATTCTGCACAAAAAATAATAATAGGCAAGGAAGATACAAAGATGAGTAAGACATGATCTCTGCCCAGGAGGAGTTTACTGTTTAGTAGAAAAGCACAAAAATAAAAAAAAAAATCATTATAAAATATGATCTACTCTAAACAAGAATTGCATAAAAATGACAGTGAGGACTCTAGAGGAGAGAGCTGCCTGGCTGGGATTTGAGGAAGCATTCACAAAGTGGTGATAGGAGGTCTGGCTCTTAAAGGACACGTAGAAGTTTTCTGCATATACAAGGCAGGTAAAAAAATTTTATAAATCAAGGAAGAGGCACAAAGAAGGTCTGAAATAGGACATTGTGTTTAGGAATGACCAGTAATATCTAATAAATTTACAACTTTCTCCATGTATCTTAGCTTCATACTATATGGTCATGAGGATCAAATTCACACACTTCCCCAATGCCAAGCATTTTACTAAATACCCCTGATTCTAGCCTGCCTTGCACTCTCAGTGCTTATGTGATATAGAAAAATGCAGATCAAAGCTACAATAAGATATAATCTCACACCAGTTAAATGGCTTATATTCAAAACTCAGGCAACAACAAATGCTGGCAATGATGTGGAAAAAAAGTAAACCCTCATACACTGTTGGTAGGAATGTATATTAGTATGACTACTAAAGAGAACTGTTTGGAGGTTCTTCAAAAAACTAGAAATTGAGTCACCCTTTGGTCCAGCAATCCAACCACTGGATATGTATGCTAAAGAAAGGAAATAAGTATATCAAAAAGTTATCTGCACTCCTCTATTTTTTGCAACATTGTTTACAATAGCTGAGATTTGGAAGCAACCTGAGTGCCCATCAACAGTTGAATGGATAAAGAAAATGTGGTACATATGCAAAATGGAATACTTTTCAGCCATAATAAAGAATAAGATCTAGTCATTTGCTACAACATGGATGGAACTGGAGATAATTATGTTAAGTGAAACATGCCAGGCTCAGAGAGGCAAAAATTGCTTGGACTCACTTATTTGTGGGATCTAAAAATAAAAATCAATGTAACTCATGGGCATAGAGATTAGTAGGATGGTTACCAGAGGCTGGGAAGTGTAGTGGGGGTTAGGAGGGAAGTGGGGATGGTCAATGGGGGAAAAAAATAGAAAGAATGAATATGGCCTACTATTCGATAGCACAATAGGGTGAATATAGTGAACAATAACTTAATTACATATTTTTAAATAACTTAAAGAATGCAACTGAATTGTTTATAACTCAAAAGATAAATGCTTGGGAAGATTGACACTTCATTCTCCATGACATGCATATTTCACAACGCATACCTGTATCAAAACATCTCACATACCACAAAAATGTGTACACTTACTATGTAATCACACAAATTTAACAATTAAAAAAAAAAAAAGAAAAGTCAGATGATCTATGAACTGAGAAAATTCAATAGAAGCAGAGATGCAGGGGCAGAAATGACTAGGAGAAACATAGGAAATAAGAGAGTACCTGGAAATATGGAGGGAAATAATATTTTCTCCATTATATGAAGACATGGATCAATGGTATTCAAATTCAGTGCAACTGTTGACCATGGCTGTCACAATTATATATAAGAAAATTTATGCTTAGAGAGTTTAACCATTGTGTCCAATTTACACAAGGAATGAGTGTTGGTACACATAGTTAAACCTGGGTCTGTTGATTATATTCCATTCTTTTTGCACAGTACCAGAATCTTCCACATAATAGGACAATTAGATATATATCCCCCCCCTTTTTTTTTTCAGACGGAGTCTCGCTCTGTCACCCAGGCTTGAGTGCAGTGGCCGGATCTCAGCTCACTGCAAGCTCTGCCTCCCGGGTTTACGCCATTCTCCTGCCTCAGCCTCCTGAGTAGCTGGGACTACAGGCACCCGCCACCTCGCCTGGCTAGTTTTTTGTATTTTTTTAGTAGAGACGGGTTTCACCGTGTTCACTAGGATGGTCTCGACCTCCTGACCTTGTGATCCGCCCGTCCTGGTCTCCCAAAGTGCTGGGATTACAGGCTTGAGCCACCGTGCCCAGCCAGATATACATCCTTAAAAGCCTTGTTGGTCCTTGTAAATTTTCTAGTTTCTTCGTTGAATATTTGATGAAGAATGAAAAAATATCTTGCAAAAAAATTGAAAGAAAAAGTCTTGTGGTAGATTAAATTGAAATAAGTTGAAAACAAAAGTATTTTTAAAAAGTATTGCAAGGCAGTGCCTCATGGTGTAATCCCAGCAATTTGGGAGGCAAAGGGTGCAGTGGTTCACAGCTGCAATCCCAGCAATTTGGAAGGCCAAGGCACTTGAGCTTAGGAGTTTGAGACAAGCCTGGGTAACATAGTGAGACTTCATCTCTATAAAAAGTTAGCCAGGCATGGTGGCAAGTGCCTGTGGTTTCAGCTACTCAGTAGGCTTGTGTGGGAGTATTGCTTGAACCTAAGATATTTAGACTGAAGTGAGCTGTGTTCATGTCACCGAACTCCAGTCTGAGTGAGAGAGTGAGACGTTGTCTCAAAAAAAAAAAAAATGTTGGAGCACAGAAAATAATACCCCAAAGTATACTGCTTTGGATTGCTGAAAATTTTGAACTAAAAAAAAAAAAAAAGGAGAATGTGAACTCACACAGTCTGGACCAGACCACACTCTCAGTCACTATTGTTCTAAGTCCAGTATGGTAAGAACCTAAGATGGAGTTGGAAGAAACCAAACAGGGCGGAGCAAGATGGCTGAATAGGAACAGCTCCAGTCTCCAACTCCCAGCGCGAGCGACACAGAAGACCGGTGATTTCTGCATTTTCAACTGAGGTACTGGGGTCATCTCACTGGGGAGTGCTGGACAATTGGTACTGATCAGCTGCTGCAGCCCGACCAGCGAGAGCTGAAGCAGGGTGAGGCATTGCCTCACCTGGGAAGCACAAGGGGGAAGGGAATCCCTTTTCTTAGCCAGGGCAACGGAGACACACAACACCTGGAAAATCGGGTAATTCCCACCCCAATACTGCGCTTTAAGCAAACGGGCACACCAGGAGATTATACCCACACCTGGCCGGGAGGGTCCCACGGCCACGGAGCCTCCCTCATTGCTAGCACAGCAGTCTGCGATCTAACCGAAATGGCAGCAGCGAGGCTGGGGGAGGGGCACCAGCCATTGCTGAGGCTGAAGTAGGTAAACAAAGCTGCTAGGAAGCTCGAACTGGGTGGAGCTCACAGCAGCTCAAGGAAACCTGTCTGTCTCTGTAGACTCCACCTCTGGGGACAAGGCACAGCTAAAAAACAAAAGGGGAAGCCGCAGAGGCCTCTGCAGATGGACACTTACACTCTCCCAAGACTAAACAAGGAAGAAGTTGAATCTCTGAATAGACCAATAGTAGGCTCTGAAATTGAGGCAATGTTTAATAGCCTACCAACGAAAGAAAGTCCAGGACAAGATGGATTCACAGCCGAATTCTACCAGAGGTACAAGGAGGAGCAGGTACCATTTCTTCTGCAAGTATTCCAATCAATAGAAAAAGAGGGAATCCTCCCTAACTCATTTTATGAGGCCAACATCATCCTGATACCAAAGCCTGGCAGGGACACAACAAAAAAAGAAAATTTTAGACCAATATCCCTGATGAACATCGATGCAAAAATCCTCAATAAAATACTGGCAAACTGGATTCAGCAGCACATCAAAAAGCTTATCCACCGTGATCAAGTGGGCTTCATCCCTGGGATGCAAGGCTGGTTCAACATTCGCAAATCAATAAACGTAATCTAGCATATAAACAGAACCAAACATAAGAACCACATGATTATCTCAATAGAGGCAGAAAAGCTTTTGACAAAATTCAACAGCCCTTTATGGTAAAAACGCTCAATAAATTCGGTATTGATGGAACGTACCTCAAAATAATAAGAGCTACTTATGAAAAACCCACAGCCAATATCATACTGAATGGGCAAAAACTGGAAAAATTCCCTTTGAAAACTGGCACAAGACAGGGATGCCCTCTCTCACCACTCCTATTCAACATAGTGTTGGAAGTTCTGGCTAGGGCAATCAGGCAAGAGAAAGAAATCAAGGGTATCCAGTTAGGAAAAGAAGAAGTCAAATTGTCCCTGTTTGTAGATGACATGATTGTATATTTAGAAAACCCCATTGTCTCAGCCCAAAATACCCTTAAGCTGATAAGCAACTTCAGCAAAGTCTCAGGATACAAAATTAATGTGCAAAAATCAGAAGCATTTCTATACACCAGTAACAGACAGAGAGCCAAATCAGGAATGAACTTCCATTCACAATTGCTTCAAAGAGAAAAAAATACCTACGAATCCAACTTACAAGGGATGTAAAGGACCTCTTTAAGGAGAACTACAAACCACTGCTCAGTGAAATAAAAGAGAACACTAACAAATGGAAGAACATATCATGCTCACAGAGAGGAAGAATCAATATCGTGAAAATGGCCATACTGCCCAAGGTTATTTATAGATTCAATGCCATCCCAATCAAGCTACCAATGAGTTTCTTTACAGAATTGGAAAAAACGGCTTTAAAGTTCATATGGAAACAAAAAAGAGCCCACATTGACAAGACAATCCTAAATCATAAGAACAAAGCTGTAGGCATCACGCTACCTGACTTCAAACTATGCTACAAGGCTACAGTAACCAAAACAGCATGGTTCTCCTACCAAAACAGAGATATAGACCAGTGGAACAGAACAGAGTCCTCAGAAATAATATCACACATCTACAGCCATCTGATCTTTGACGAACCTGAGAGAAAGAAGAAATGGGGAAATGATTCCCTATTTAATAAATGGTGCTGGGAAAATTGGCTAGCCATAAGTAGAAAGCTGAAACTGGATCTTTTCCTTACTCCTTATACAAAAATTAATTCAAGATGGATTAGAGACTTAAATGTTAGACCTAATACCATAAAAACCTTGATGAAAACCTAGGTAGTACCATTCAGGACATAGGCATGGGCAAGGACTTCATGTCTCAAACACCAAAAGCAATGGCAGCAAAAGCCAAAATTGACAAATGGGATCTCATTAAACTAAAGAGCTTCTGCACAGCAAAAGAAACTACCATCAGAGTGAACAGGCAACCTACAGAATGGGAGAAAATTTTTGCAATCTACTCATCTGACAAAGGGCTAATATCCAGAATCTACAAAGAACTCAAACAAATATACAAGAAAAAAACAAACAACCCCATCCAAAAGTGGGCAAAGGATATGAACAGACATTTCTCAAAAGAAGACATTCATACAGCCAATAGACACATGAAAAAATGCTCATCATCACTCGCCATCAGAGAAATGCAAATCAAAACCACAATGAGATACCATCTCACACCAGTTAGAATGGCAATCATTAAAAAGTCAGGAAACAACAGGTGCTGGAGAGGATGTGGTGAATTAGGAACACTTTTACACTGTTGGTGGGATTGTAAACTATTTCAACCATTGTGGAAAACAGTATGGCAATTCCTCAAGGATCTAGAACTAGATGTACCATATGACCCAGCCATCCCACTACTGGGTATATACCCAACGGATTATAAATCATGCTGCTATAAAGACACATGCACACGTATGTTTATTGTGGCACTATTCACAATAGCAAAGACTTGGAATCAACCCAAATGTCCATCTGTGACAGACTGGATTAAGAAAATGTGGCACATATACACCATGGAATATTATGCAGCCATAAAAAAGGATGAGTTTGCATCCTTTGTAGGGACATGGATGTAGCTGGAAACCATCATTCTTAGCAAACTATCACAAGAACAGAAAACCAAACACCGCATGTTCTCACTCATAAGTGGGAACTGAACAATGAGATCACTTGGACTCAGGAAGGGGAACATCACACACCGGGGCCTATCATGGGGATGGGGGAGGGGGGAGGGGGGAGGGATTGCATTGGGAGTTATACCTGATATAAATGATGAATTGATGGGTGCTGATGAGTTGATTTGTGCAGCACACCACATTGCAAAAGTATACATATGTAACAAACCTGCACGTTATGCACATGTACCCTAGAACTTAAAGTATAATAAAAAAAAGAAAAAAAAACAAACAATAAAGATATTTTTCTTGATTAAAAGAGTGACCTTATTAAAATGACCACCATTTTCAACCAAAAAAAAAAAAAAAAAATTAAGACCTTAGAATTTGCCTCAAAACCAAGGACTTTTAAACTTTGTCTTATTTTTTCCTTTCCATATTCACAGAGAGACTCTCTCTGGAATTTTTTTTATCTGACTTAAAGAAATATCTTGCTAAAATGAATGCCCCTGTCATAAAACATCTGAATCAGGCTGTTCTTATGCTGATAATAAAGACATACCTGAGGCTGGGTAATTTATAAAGAAAAAAGATTTAATTGACATACAGTTCCATGTAGTTGGGGAAGCCTCATAATCATTGTGGAAGGTAAAGGAGGAGCAAATTCTCTTCTTATATGGCAGTAAGCAAGAGGGTTTGTGCAGGGGAATTACCATTTATAAAACAATCAGTTCTCATAAAACTTATTCACTATCATGAGAACAATATGGGGAAAACTCCCCCCACCATGATTCAGTTATCTCCAGCTGACCCCATCCTTGACACATGGGTATTATTACAATTCCAGGTAGGATTTGGGTGGGGACATGCCAAACTCTATCATTCTGCTTGTGGTCCCTCCCAAATCTCATGTCTTCACATTTTAAAACTGATCATGCCTTCCCAACAGTCCCCCAAAGTCTTAACTCATTTCACCATTAACACCAAGGTTCACAGTCCAAAGTCTCATCAGAGACAAGGCAAGTCCCTTCTGCCTATGAGCCTGTAAAATCAAAAACAAGTTAGTTACTTCCTAGATATGGTGCGGGTACATGCATTGCATTGGCTAAATACACTTGTTCCAAATGCGAGAAATTGGCCATAATGAAAGGGCTATAGGCTTCATGAAAGTCCAAAATCCAAGTGGGCAGTCAAGTATTAAAGCTCTGAAATAATCTCCATTGACTCCCTGTCTCACATCCAAGTCATGCTGATATAAAAGGTGGTCTCCCACAGTCTTGTTCAGCTCTGACTCTGTGGCTTTTCAGGGTACAGCATCCCTCCTGGCTACTTTAATGGGCTGGAATTAAGTGACTGTGGCTTTTCCAGGTGCATGGTGCAAGCTATTGGTGGACTCTGGGTGGGGACTCCCACCCCACATTTTTTTTCTGCACTGCCCTAGCAGAGGTTCCCCATGAAGGCTCCACCCCTGCAGTAAATGTCTGCCTGGACATCCAGGCATTTTCGTACATCCTCTGAAATCTAGGTAGAGGTTTCCAAGCCTCAATTATTTACTTCTGTGCACTCTCAGGCTCAACACCAGATGGAAGTTGCCAAGGCTTGGGGTTTGCACCCTCTAAAGCTACAGCTGGAGCTGTACCTTGGCCCCTTTTAGTCATGGCTGGAACACCTGGGATGCATGGCACCAAGTCTCAGGTGGGCCCTGAACCTGGCCCAGGAAACCATTGTTTCTTCCTAGGCCTCTGGGCCTGTGATGGGAGGGAGGAGATGCTTCAAAGGTCTCTGACATGCCCTGGAGACATTTTCCCCATTATCTTGGTGATTTAAGCATTCGGCTCCTTGTAACTTATGCAAATTTCGGCAGTTGGCTTGAATTTCTCCCCAGAAAATGGGGTTTTCTTTTCTATCAAACTGTCAGGCTGGAAAAACAAAAACAAAACAAAAAAAAAAACCAACAACAAAAACTCGTTTATGCTCTACTTCCTCTTGAATGCTTTGCTGCTTAGAAATTTCTGTTACCAAATACCCTAAATTATCTCTCCCAAGTTCAAAGTTGCACAAATCACTAGGACTGGGGCAAAATGTCACCAGTCTCTTTGCTCAAACATAGCAAGAGTAAACTTTATTCCAGTTCCCAATAAGTTTATCATCTTTATCTGAGACCACCTCAACCTGAACTTTATTGTCTATACCACTATCAACATTTTGGTCAAAGCCATTCAAGAAGTCTCTAGAAAGTGTCCAACTTTCTGACATGTCTCTGTCTTCTGAGCAGTCTAAGTCTCTCAGAAGTTCCAAACTTTCCTACATTTTTTTATCTTTTTCTGGGCCCTCCGAAGTGTTCCAAACTCTGCCTGTTACCCAGTTTCAAATTTGCTTCCACATTTTCAGGTATCTTTCCAGCACCACTCCACTCTACTGGTACCAATTTACTGTATTAGTCTATTATCATGCTGCTAATAAAGACATACCTGAGTCTGGGTAATTTATAAAGTAAAAAAAAATTAATTGGTTCACAGTTCCACATAGCTTGAGAGGCTTCACAGTCATGGTGGAAGGTGAAGGAGGAGTAATGTCATATCTTACATAGCGGCAGGCAAGACAATTTGTGCAGGGAATCTCCCACTCATAAAACCATCAGTTCTCGTGAGACTTAATCACTATCACAAGAAAAGCATGGGGGAAACTGTCTCCGTGATTCAATTATCTCCACCCAGCCCCGCCCTTGACACATAGGGATTATTACAACTCAAGGTGATATTTGGGTGGGGACACAGCCAAACCATACCAATGTCCTCCCTGGGAAACTCATCAAATAACCAGGAAAAATTAACCACTAGAAAAGAGGAGAGATTAAAAGTCACCACTATGCTCAGATAAACTTTTCTTCTATTCTTCTGAGGGCAGCTCCAAGAGGTTACCTGGAAAGCTTTATGTACAGAATAAGAAAACGTTTTTTCACAGTGCAGTTATTCCCCTCACCTTCTCATAATTTGCCAGCCTTTTTCAGTTTTCTGAAAGAAAGATTTAACATCTTCCTGCAGGGTCCATTCATTTTTACTAAAAATTATTTACTACCTTTCTAAAACTGTCGACATCCTCCCAGTTCCCTTTTCCCTATGAAGAAGGTAATTAAACCTCAACCATCTGGCTCTTATTTGAGTCTTATAGTATATACGGTTCCCATGTTTATGTACATTAATAAATTTGTATTTCTTTTCTCTTATTAACCTGTCATTTCTCAGTTTATTTCAGAGAAACCTGCAGAAGGCAGAGGTGAAACTTTCCCTCTGCTGCTACAAAAGCTGTAAATGAAGATCACGAAAAAAATTAAGTGTTGCTTTCCTCCTCTCCTTAAAAGCTATACACACACACCATTAAAAAAAAAATCAAGTTATCGGATGGTTGATTTTTAGGGTTTGTGCGTGTGTGTGTGTGTGTGTTATTAATAACTTAGCTAGGCTATAGTACTCAGTTATTGAAGCAAACAAAAATCTAGGAGTTTCTATGAAGGTATTTTGTAGATGTAGTTAACATCTACAATCAGTTCACCTTAAGTAAAGAAGATGCCTTTAAGAATGTGGGTGGTTTTATCCACTGAGTTGAAAGGCCTTAAAAGCAAAACCAAAGATTTCCCAGAGAAGAATAGATTTTGCCTCAAGTCTACGTCATCAAGTCCTGCCTGAGTTTTTGTCTACTGTCCTATCCTATAAATTTCAGACTTGCCAGCTTCCAAAATCATGTTAGTCAATTATTTAAAATTATTCTTTCTCTCTTCATGTATGTAACATAAATTATTAACATATTATGCATCAATATATAAATATATGTTTCATTATAATATTATATTGATAATAATATAGTATATAGTATATCAATTTGATATCAATAAGATATAGAGAGTGTATATATTGTAAAATGTAAACACACACATAATTTATTCTTTTCCTCTGAAGAAACATGACTGATACAGATTTTGGTACCAAGAATGGTTCTAGGGGAAGAACATTTTCTAAAAAGTAAGTTTTGTGAAATGGTTCTGCATTTATGGAATTGGTTCTCTAGTATGATTTGATTTAAAAACATTAATGACTGTATTCCCAGTAGGAAAAACAGTGCTGATAGTCCATGATATGTTGTGGTAATATAGATATTCAAAATATCACCAGTTTGATATTGACTCCTAGTCAAATTATTATAAAAAGCATGTTTCTGAAAGAATGTTTAGTTGATATCTTAGAACATTTTGTCAAACTAACTCATGTACCGAGTGGCTTGTTGCTCCTAGTTATGCTGGAGAATGTGATAAAAGAAAATGAATAAGATAAAGAATTTAAATTCCCAGCTCAAGCTCTACAAAAATGACCTGCAAGTTTCTATGTCTGTCCTGAAAAAGAAACCCTTATTTCTTGTAGCCTTAGAGGACAAACCCAATCTCATCCTGTGTGTGGCAATTAAAATAATTTAATTCTCACTTCAAAGAGTGCTGGCCATTAAACTGAGGGCATAGATTGGGAAGGAATGGGATGCTACCCACTGGAAAGAAGGCATATGAGTAGAAGAATTTGGGAATATTGAGCTCCTAAATTTTGCTGAGTCTTCTTTTCCAGTAGAATCATACTGTTCACCCTGTTTGAGGAATTTAATCCTGCTTTTACTGAAGACACTGTAATGATCTCCCAGGAGGTGTTTGCTTGAAAGATATTGCTAATTTTTCTCAGGACCTATGCACAACATATATCTTTACTTCTAGACCTATAATTAAGCTTCATTCCCAGTTTAAACCAAAGGATGAGGTATAAAGTGTGACACATGAAGACATGTGCTGCACTCCAAAAGAACTGCATAATTTTTAAAATTTGTATAGCTGTAATATGTATAATATGTGTGAGAGTGTATATTAATCATGTGGAATAAAGGTAGAAGAAACTTAAAGTAGGATGAGGCTAAAATTATTGAAATGGGCTCTCTAGGAAGAGATTCAGTATTTAATAATAATGATGAGAAGATAAAAAGAGTTCCAACAGTTTGTTTGCTTGCTTTGCTGAAACATGAAACAAAAGGTTACCTACAGGAATAGAAGTTGAAATACCAGAACAGCCTTGCAATATTGTTAATTAAGGTAACCAAAGACTTAGGGAGATTAAAATGTTGGAATGGATACAGAAAATATATACAGAAATAGTGACTGCCACCATATACCCATGTGATTTCTTATTTTATTTTATTTTTTTGAGATGTGCAGAAAACATTGATTTCAGAGAAGGGCAGTGAATTATTATAAACTTAACCAGGTGGTGACTCCTATTGTACCTGCTGTTCCAGATGTAGTTTCATTGCTTTAATAAAGTAACACATGCCATGGTATCTGGTGTGCAGCTATTGATCTGGTATAATAATTAATTTTACATATCAACTTGACTGTACCATGGGGTGCCCAGATTAAACAATATTTCTGGGTGTGTCTATGAGTGTTTTCGGGATGAGACTAGAATTTGAATTGGTGAAATCAATAAAGTAGATTGTTTTCCCCAGTGTGGATGAGCATTATCCAATATGCTGAGGACCTGAATAAAACAAATAGGAGAAAAAGGGTAAATTTGTCCCTTTCACTTGAGGCTTGCCTGTGTGAGCTGGGACATTGATTTTACAATTTTGTTCTAGAATTTCTACAAGAACGCCTCCCCACACACCCCGGTTCTCATGCTGCCAAACTTGAATAAAATTACACCAGTGACTTTCTTGAGTCTCCTGTTTGAAGATGTCAAATTCTAGAACTTTTCAGCCTCCATAATCGTGTAAGCCAATTCCTCTCTTATATATATCCTATTGGTTCTGAAGAACTCTGATTAATACAGATTTTCGTGCTGAGAATGGCTCTAGAGAAATAAAATTTTAAGAATAAGGGTTTTGGATTTGTTCTGTGTTTATGGAATTGGCTCTCTAATGTAATTATATTTAAAGACGCTAATAACTCTACTTCCAGGAGTAAAGAGAGAAGCAATAATCCATGGAGCAAATTATTTACTGAGATACACAAAATATCTATACTGAACACTCAACAATCAATCACTTTCAAGGAGCCAGAAGCTAGATGACTCTGTATAGACGTTCAAACATGTTTTTAAAAATTTAATTAATATAATGATGTTGGCCTGTTACTCCTAATGTTGCTGAACAAACTAGTTAAAAAAAAATGACCTCAGGGATTTAAATTCCCAGCTCAAGCATTACATAAATAATCAAAAAACTTCTACGTGTGCCTGAAGGAGATTCTTATTTCTTACATCAGCAGAGCTAAAATTGATGAAAATCAAATGCAGAATCTCATCCAATGACAATTGATAAAGTATAAGACAAGTTGAACTCCAAGCCTTATAAAGTGTGTACTGCAAAAGTGAGACCATTGATCAATAAATAATGGGATATTATAAATTGAAATACTGGAAGTGTGAAAAGACCCTGATGAATATGAGGTCATTGAGCTCCTAAATTCTTATGAGTCTTCTTCGTCAGTGGAAGAGGTCATGCCACCCCCAGTACAAAAAGCCCCTCCTTTGCAAAAGTGGCTCCTCATTCCCAGTGTAAGAAGCCTTCCAAACCCTCAAGAACATTGGCATTCACACTCTCAGGGATATCAGCTTTTCTACCCATGGTGGTATCTGCCTTTCTACTTCTGTCTGATTAAATTAACCTGGGACCCCTTGAGAAACTGCATTGGCCTCTCCTGAGGAAGTTTCCATTTTAGAAAATACTGATACTTTTCAGAACCAACCTCCACCATCTCTCTTCTTCTAGATCTATAACTAGACTCAAGTCCCAGCAGGACTTTAAGGGTGAAGTGCAAAATGTGATACATGAAGAGGTGAACAATATTACAAAAAAGATTGCTGATATGGTTTGGTTGTGTCCCCACTCAAATCACATCTTTAATTCCCAGCTGTTGTGGGAGGGACTGGGTGGTAGGTAATTAAATCATGTGGGGAGGTCTTTCTTGTGCTGCTCCTATGATACTGAATAAGTCTCATGAGATTTGATGGTTTTAAAAAAGGGGAGTTTCCCTGCAAAAGCTCTTTTTGTCTGCTGCCATCCCTTTAAGATGTGACTTGCTCCTCCTTGCCTTCCACCATGATTGTGAGGCCTCTCCAGCCATGTGGAAATGTAAGTCCACTAAACTGCTCTCTGTTTTTTTGTAAATTGCCCAGTCTCAGGTATGTCTTTATCAGCAGTATGAAAACAGACTAATATAGTAAATTGGTACCAGTAGAGTGGGGTGTTGCCAAAAGGTACCCAAAAATGTGGAAGCAACTTTCGAACTGGGTGACAATCAGAGATTGAAACAGTTTGGAGGGCTCAGAAGAAGAAAGAAAAATATGAGAAAGTTTGGAACTTCCTAGAGACTTGTTGAATGGCTTTGATAAAAATGCTGATAGTGATATGAACAATGAGGTCCAGTTTGTGGTGGTCTCGGAGATCAGGAACTTGTTGGGAACTGGAACAAAAGTGACTCTTGTTATGTTTTAGCAAAGAGACTGGTGGCATTTTGCCCCTGCCCTAGTGATTTTTGGAAATTTGAACTTGAGAGAGATGATTTAGGGTATCTGGTGGAAAAAAATTCTGTGCAGCAAAGCATTCAAGAGGTGACTTGGGATAGCTTCCAAGATGGCCGAATAGGAACAGCTGTGATTTACAGCTACCAGCAAGAAGCAGAAGATAGGTGATTTCTGCATTTCCAACTGAGGTATGTGGTTCATCTCACTGGGACTGGTTGGACAGTGGGTGCAGCCCACAGAGGGTGAGCCAAAGCAGGGAGGGGCATCGCCTCACCTAGGAGGTGCAAGGGGTTGGGAGATTTCCCTTTCCTAGCCAAAGGAAACCATGAGTGGCTATACCTGGAGGAACGGTACAGTCTGCCCAAATACTGCACTTTTCCCAGGGCAGACTGGGAGATTACCTCTTGTGCCTGGCTTGGTGGGTCCCACACCCACGGAGCTGTGCTCATTGCTAGAGCAGCAGTCTGAGATCAACCTGAGATGCTGGAGCTTGGTTGGGGTAGTGGCGTCCACCATCACTGAGTCTTGAGTTGGCAGTTCTAAGCTCACAGTGTAAACGAAGTGGCAGGGAAGCTTGAACCAGGTGGAGTCCACTGTAGCTCAGCAAGGCCTACTGCCTCTCTAGATTCCACCTCTGGGGGCAGGGCATATCTGAACAAAAGGCAGCAGACAGTTTCTCCAGATGTAAGTGTCCCAGCCTGACAGCTCTGAAGAGAGCAGTGGTTCCCCCAGCACAGCGTTCAAGCTCTGATAATGGAGAGACTGCCTCCTCAACTGGGTCCCTGACCCTAATGTAGGCTGACTGGGAGACACCTCCCAGTATTGGTTGACAGACACCTCATACAGGCGGGTGATACTCTGGGATGAAGCTTCCAGAGGAAAGATCAGGCAGCAATATTTGCTGTTTTGCAGCCTCTGCTGGTGATACCCAGGCAAACGTGGCCTGGAGTGGACCTCCAGCAAACTCCGACAGATTTGCACCTGAGGGGCCTGTCAGTTAGAAGAAAACCTAACAAACAGAAAGGAATAGCATCAACATCAACAAAAAGGACATCCACACCAAAACCCAATCGGTAGATAACCAACATCAAAGACCAAAGTTAGATAAAACCACAAAGATCAGGAGAAACCAGAGCCGAAAGACTGACAATTCCAAAAAATAGAACACCTCTTCTCCTCCAAAGGAACACAACTGCTCACCAGCAAGGGAACAAAACCAGAAGGGGAACGAGTTTGATGAGTTGACAGAAGTAGGCTTCAGAAGGTCGGTAATAGCAAAGTTCTCCAAGCTAAAGGAGCATGTTCTAACCCATTGCAAGGAAGTTAAAAACCTTGAAAAAATATTAAACAAATGGCTAACTAGAATAGCCAGTGCAGAGAAGAGCTTAAGTGACCAGATGAACCCGAAAACCACAGTATGAGAACTTCATGAAGCATACACAAGCTTCAAGAGCTGATTTGATCAAGTGGAAGAAAGGATATCAGTGATAGAAGATCAAATGAATGAAATAAAATGAGAAGACAAGATTAGAGAAAAAAGAGTGAAAAGAAATGAACAAAGCCTACAAGAAATATGGGACTATGTGAAAAGATCAAATCTACATTTGATTGGTGTACCTGAAAGTGACAGGGAGAATGGAACCAAGTTAGAAAACACTTTTCAGGATATTATCCAGGAGAACTTCCCCAACCTAGCAAGGCAGGCCAACATTAAAATTAAGGAAATACAGAGAACACCACAAAGTTAGTCCATGAGAACAGCAACCCCAAGACACAATTGTCAGATTCACCAAGGTTGAAAGGAAAGAAAAAAATGATAAGGGCAGCCAGAGAGAAAGGTCAGGTTACCCACAAAGGGAAGCACTTCAGAATAGCAGCAGATCTCTCTGCAGAAACTACAAGCCAGAAGAGAGTGGGGGCCAATATTCAACATTCTTAAAGAAAAGAATTTTCAACCCAGAATTTCATATCTAGCCAAGCTAAGCTTCATAAGTGAAGGAGAAATAAAATTCTTTACAGACAAGCAAATGCTGGGAGATTTTGTCACCACCAGTCTTGCCATAAAAGAACTCCTAAAGGAAGCAATAAACATGGAAAGGAAGAGCTGGTACCAGCTACTGCAAAAACATGCCAAATTGGAAAGACCATCAATACTGTGAAGAAACTGCCTCAACTAACGGGCAAAGTAATAATGGCTAGTATCATAATGACAGGATCAAATTCACACATAGCAATAGTAACCTTAAATGTAAATGGGCTAAATGCTCCAATTAGAAAACACAGACCAGCAAATTGGATAAAGAGTCAAGACCCATCACTGTGTTGTATTCAGGAGATCCATCTCCCATTCAAAGGCACACATAGGCTCAAAATAAAGGGATGGAGAAAGATCTACCAAGCAATTGGAAAGCAAAAACAAACAAACAAACAAACAAACAAACAAAAAATAGCAGGGGTTGCAATCATAGTCTCGGATAAAACAGACTTTAAGCAGGCAGAGGCCAAAAGAGACAAAGAAGGCCATTACATAATGGTAAAGGGATCAATTCAATAAGAATAGCTATCTAAGCCGGGTGCGGTGGCTCAAGCCTGTAATCCCAGCACTTTGGGAGGCCGAGGCGGGTGGATCACAAGGTCAGGAGATCGAGACCATCCTGGCTAACACGGTGAAATCCCGTCTCTACTAAAAATACAAAAAACTAGCCGGGCGAGGTGGCGGGCGCCTGTAGTCCCAGCTACTCGGGAGGCTGAGGCAGGAGAATGGCGTGAACCCGGGAGGCGGAGCTTGCGGTGAGCTGAGATCCGGCCACTGCACTCCAGCCTGGGCGACAGAGCGAGACTCCGTCTCAAAAAAAAAAAAAAAAAAAAAAAGAATAGCTATCTATCCTAAATATATATGCACCCAATACAGGAGCACCCAGATTCATAAAGCAAGTTCTTAGAGACCTACCAAGAGACTTAGACTCCCACACAACAATAATGGGAGAATTTAACACCCCACTGTCAATATTAGACAGATCGATGAGAGAGAAAATTAACAAGTATATGCAGGTCTTGAACTCAGTTCTGGACCAAGGGGACCTAATAGACATCTACCAAACTCTCCACCCTAAATCAACAGAATATAGTTTCTTCTCAGCAGCACATTGTACTTATTCTAAAATTGACCACGTAATTGTAATGAAAACATTCTTCAGCAAATGTAAAAGAACAGAAATCACAACAAACTGTCTCTCATACCACTGTGCAATCAAATTAGAACTTAGGATTAAGAAACTCACTGAAAACTGCTCAACTTCGAGGAAACTGAACAATCTGCTCCTGAATGACTACTGGGTAAATAAGAAAATGAAGGCAGAAATAAATATGCTCTTTGAAACGAATGAGAACAAGGACACAACGTACCAAAATCTCTGGGACACATTTAAAGCAGTGTGTAGAGGGAAATGTATAGCACTAAATTCCCAGAAGAGAAAGCAGGAAAGATCTAAAATCAACACCCAAGCATCAAAATTAAAAGAACTAGAGAAGCCAGAGCAAACAAATTTAAAAGCTACCAGAAGAAAAGAAGTAATTAAGATCAGAGCAGAACTGACAGAGATAGAGACACAAAAAAACCCTTGAAAAATTGGCCGGGCGTGGTGGCTCAAGCCTGTAATCCCAGCACTTTGGGAGGCCGAGACGGGCGGATCACGAGGTCAGGAGATCGAGACCATCCTGGCTAACACGGTGAAACCCCGTCTCTACAAAAAAATACAAAAAACTAGCCGGGCGAGGTGGCGGGTGCCTGTAGTCTCAGCTACTCGGGAGGCTGAGGCAGGAGAATGGTGTAAACCCAGGAGGCGGAGCTTGCAGTGAGCCGAGATCCGGCCACTGCACTCCAGCCTGGGCGACAGAGCGAGACTCCGTCTCAAAAAAAAAAAAAAAAAAGAAAAATAACAATGAATCCAGGAGCTGGTTTTTTGAAAAGATCAAGAAAATAGATAGGCCTCTAGCAATACTAATAAATAGGAAAACAGAGAAGAATCAAATAGACACAATAAAAAATGATAAAGGGGGTATCACCACTGATCCCACAGAAATACAATCTACCATCACAGAACACTATAAACCCCTCTATGCAAATAAACTAGAAAATCTAGAAGAAATGGATAAATTCCTGGACACATACAGCCATCCAAGACTAAACCAGGAAGAAGCTTAATCTCTGAATAGATCAATAACAGGTTCTGAAATTGAGGAAATAAAATAGCCTACCAACCAAAAAAAAAAAAAAAGTCCAGGACCAGACGGATTCACAGCCGAATTCTACCAGAGGTACAATGAGGAGCTGGTTCCATGTGTTCTGAAACAATTCCAATCAATAGAAAAAGAAGGAATCCTCCCTAACTTATTTTATGAGGCCAGCATCATCCTGATAACAAAGTTTGGTAGAGACACAACAAAAAAAGATAATTTTAGGTCAATATCCCTGATGAACATTGAGGCAAAAATTCTCAATAAAATACTGGCAAACTGAATCCAGTAGCACATCAAAAAGTGTATCCACCACAGTCAAATCAGCTTCAACCCTGGGATACAAAGTTGGTTCAACATACCCAAATCAATAAATGTAATCCATCACATAAACAGAACGAACGCCATAAACCACGTGATTATCTCATTAGGTGTAGAAAAGACCTTCAACAAAATTCAACAGCCTTTCATGCTAAAATTCTCAATAAACTAGGTATTAATAGAATGTATCTCAAAATAATAAGAACTATTTATGACAAACCCATAGCCAATATCATACTGAATTGGCAGAAACTGGAAGAATTCCTTTTGAAAACTGTCACAAAACAAGGATCCCCTCTCTCATGACTCCTATTTAACATAGTACTGGAAGTTCTGGCCAGGGCAATCAGGCATGAAAAAGAAATCAAGGGCATTCAAATAAGAAAAAAGGAAGTCAAAATGTCTCTGTTTGAAGATGACATGATTATATATTTAGGAAACCCCATCATCTCAGCCCAAAATCTCCTTAAGCTGGCAAGCAAATTTAGCGAAGTCTCAGGATACAAAATCAATGTACTAAAATCACAAGCATTCCTATATACCAAGAACAGACAAATAGAGAGCCAAATCATGAGTGAACTCCCATTCACAATTACTACAAAGAGAAAGAAATACCTAGGAATCCAACTTACAAGGGAGGTGAAAGACCTCTTCAAGGAGAACTACAAACCATTGCTCAATGAAATAAAGGAAGACACAAACAAATGGAAGAATATTCCATGCATGGATAGGAAGAATCAATATAGTGAAAATGCCTATACTGCCCAACATTATTTACAGATTCAATGCTATCCCCATCAAGCTACCACTGACTTTTGCACTGAATTGGAAAAAAAAAAAAAAAAAAAAAAAAAAAAAAAAAAAAAAAAAAAAAAAAAAAAAAAACTACTTTAAAGTTCATATGGAACCAAAAAAGAGCCCATATAGCCGAGACACTCCTAGGCAAAAAGAACAAACCTGGAGGCATCACACTACCTGACTTCAAACTATACTACAAGGCTACAGTAACAAAAACAGCATGGTACTGGTACCAAAACAGATCTATAGACCAATGGAACAGAGCAGAGGCCTCAGAAATAACACCATACATCTACAGTCATCTGATCTTTGACAAACCTGACAAAAACATGTAATGGGGAAAGGATTCCCTATTTAATAAATGGTGGTGAGAAAACTGGCTAGCCATATGTAGAAAGCTGAAACTGGATCCCTTCCTTACACCTTATACAAAAATTAACTCAAGATGGATTAAAGACTTAAATGAAAGACCTAAAACCATAAAAGCCCTAGAAGAAAACCTAGGCAATACCATTCGGGACATAGGCATGGTCAAATACTTCATGATTAAAACACCAAAAGCAATGGCAAGAAATCCAAAATGGACAAATGGGATCTAATTATACTAAAGAGTTTCTGCACACCAAAATAAAATGTCATCAGAGTGAACAGGCAACATACAGAATGGGAGAAAATTTTTGCAATCTACCTATCTGACAAAGAGCTAATATCCAGAATCTACAAAGAGCTTAAGGAAATTTACTAGAAAAAAACAATTGCATCAAAAAGTGAACAAAGGATATGAACAGCCATTTCTCAAAAGAAGACATTTATGTAGCCAACAGACACATGAAAAAATGCTCCTCATCACTGGTCATTAGAAAAATGCAAATCAAAACCACATTGAGACACCATTTCATGCCAGTTTTAATGGCAATCATTAAAAAGACAGGAAACAACAGATGCTGAAGAGGATGTGGAGAAATAGGAACACTTTTACACTGTTGGTGGGAGTGTAAATTAATTCAACCATTGTGGAAGACAGTGTGGTGATTCCTCAAGGATGTAGAATTAGAAATACCATTTGACCCAGCCAACCCATTACTGAGTATATACCCAAAGGATTATAAATCATGCTACTACAAAGACACATGCACATGTATGTTTATTGTGACACTATTCACAATAGCAAAGACTTGGAAGCAAACCAAATGTCCTTCAATGATAGACTGGATAAAGAAAATGTGGCACATATACACCATGGAATACTATGCAGCCATAAAAAGGATGAGTCATAGAAGTGAAATAAATAGAAACCCTACTAAATTGTTACTTCATCTGTATAAATGGAAAAGTTCTAGGTCAAATTAACAAAATTCTAACTTAAACAATAGGAATAGTGAGTTACAACACCTCAATCAGTTCCTAGACTTGAACCAGTTTATAGGTTTAGTAGCCCTTGATTAAAGAGAGGCCAGATCTCTTAAAGGAAGAACCCTGGTACACTACCAAAAACATACAGCATTGAGTTATTTCCCCAGCCTTCCCCAAATTGATCTATGGCCTTTTACTAGGGTAAGTGTGCTTGGGGAAAAGGAAGTAATGAAAACTTCAAGGGTTACTGGAAACTGACTGAACTAACACTAACTCCAAGATACACCAAATGTCACTGTGGCCCAGCAGTCAGATTCGGGGCTTATTGTGGTAAGACGAATAATGTTTTCGCACAAGTTTATCTCACAGTGGGCTTAGTGGTTCCCCAAACCCATCCTATGTTTATTTCCCCAGCTGCAGAATTCATAATTGGAACATATATATGTAGCAGCTGAAATAATTCCCATACTGGTTCCCTGACCTGTAGCTTCAAGGCTATTATGGCAGAAAAGACCAAGTGGAAACCACTAAAACTACCTCTACCTAAGAAAGTAGTAATTCAAAAGCA
The DNA here is from genome assembly GCF_007565055.1 of Rhinopithecus roxellana. Lineage (NCBI taxonomy): Eukaryota > Metazoa > Chordata > Mammalia > Primates > Cercopithecidae > Rhinopithecus > Rhinopithecus roxellana. Next base: position 139,551,403 of record NC_044555.1, read on the forward strand.
ATACCACATCATTGGGTAGATTGCAGAGACTAGTGCCATCATCAAGTGTTTTAAAGATACAGTTGGCAATCACCATCTCATCCCCATTCAACTCTCCTATTTGGCCTGTGCAGAAGAAAAATGAGTCTTGAAGAAAAACAGTGAATTATCATAAATTTATTCAGTTGCTGACTCTAATTATAGCTGCTATACCACATGTTGTTTCACTGCTTGAGCAAATTTAAAAATTCCCTGGCACCTGTATAAAGCTATTGATCTAGCAAGTGCTTTTTGTCAATCCCTGTCCATAAGGTCCATCAGAAATAGTTTGCTTTACCTGGAAAGGCCAATAATGCACATTCACTGTCATATCTCAAGAGTATAACAACTCTTCAGTTCTACGTCATAATTTAGTTCACAGGGATATTGATCTTCTTTCCCATCCACAACATGTCACACTCTTTTATTGAATTGCTTACATTATGCTGATTGAACCTAATGAACAAGAAGTAGCAACTATTCTAGACTTATTGATAACTATGTCAGTGGGTGATATGAATCCAGTGAAAGTTCAGGGGGCTTCCACTTCAGTGAAAGTTCTAGGACTCCAGTAGTTTGAGATATGTCAAAATATCTCTTCTAAGGCGAAGGGAACATTGTTGCATCCAGACCCTTGGTATGATCTGAATGTTTGCACCCCCACCATTATATTTATATGTTGAAATCTAATCCCTTATGTAATGGTATTTGTTTTCTCTGTTTTTTTTTTTTTTTTTTTTTTTTTCAGTGACAGATAAATCCATATGTACTACCATGTACAACATAATGTTTTGGAGTGTATATACATGTGGAACAACTAAATATAGCTAATAGCTAATTAACATGTATTTACCTCATATAGTTCTTATTTTTCTGGTGAGAAAACTTTGCCAGGTACAACATAATGTTTTGCAGTATATACTTACCATGTGCAATATAACGTTTTGAAGTATATATACATTGCCAAATGACGCTATTTACCATATTCTTACCTCACATAATTTTCATCATTGTGGTGAGAATACTTTACATCTTCTCTCTTTGCATTGCTCAGGAATACAATATATCATTAACTGTAGTCACAAGTTTTATAGTGGGTTTCTTGAACTTATTCCTCTTATCTAACTAAAATTGTGTGTTCTTTGACCATCACTCCCCCACAACCACTCCACTCCCTTGTAACCACAACTCTACTTTGTATCTTTATCAGATCAACATTTTTAGATTCCACATATGAGTGAAATTATTCAGTATGTGTATTTCTGTACCTTATTTCACTTAACATGATGTCCTCCAGATAAACCATGTTGTTACAAATAACAAGGTTTCCTTGTTTATGGCTGAATACTACTCCATTCTGTATAAATACTTTTCCATTGTGTGTCAGAATTCCATTTTCTTTACTCATTCATCTATCGATGATCCTAAAATTCATTACCCTCATTCATGACCCTAATAGATGACCCTAGTATTTATCATTCATCTATCGATGGACCCTAATATAGTGGTACACCCTTCCTATAACCAAAAAGGAGGCACAATGCCTAGTGAACCTCTTTGACTTTTGGAGACAAGATATTTACTGTTTGTGTATATTACTCAAGCCCATTTACTAAGTTACCCACAAAACTACTAGTTTTCTGTGGGTCCTAGAACAGAAGGCTCTGCTGTTGTGCAAGCTGAGTTGTCACTTGGAGTATATTATCCAGCAGATTTAACTGTGACTGAAGTGTCAGTGGCAGATGGTATGCAGTATGGAGCCTTTGGCAGACCTTTGTAGGTGAATCACAGTGATAACAACTCTTAGGATTTTGGAGCAAAGCCCTGCCACTTTCTGCCAGTGGATAACTACTCTCCTTTTGAGAAACAGCTTTTGGCTTCTTACTGGACCTCACTTAAAGAATGAAAACTTAACCATGGTCCACCAAATTACCATCTGTTCTCAGCTGCCAATTATAAACTGGGGATAATCTGACCCACTAAACCATAAATTTGAGTGTGCATATCAACATTCCATCATGAAACGGAATTTATATGTTCACGGGTGCAAACAGGCCCTGAGGGTACAGGTAAGTTAGTTGAAGTGTCCCAAATGCCCATAGTCCCTACTCCTGCTATACTGTCATCTCTCTCTCAGCCTGAACCTACGGCTTTCTGGAGAGCTCCCTAAAATCTGTTGATAGAGGAAGAGAAAACTTGGTCCTGTTTTACAGATGGTACTGCACAATATGCAGGAACCACATGAAAGCAGGCAGCTGAAGCACACAGCCTCTCTCTGGGACATCTCCTAAGAAAAACGAGGGAGCATCCTCGTATCCTCCAAGTTGGCAGAGCTTCTAGTAGTGCATTTGTTTTTTCACAGGATTGGAAGGAAAAATGGTCAGATGTGCAAATATACACCAATTGCTGGGCTGTGGCCAATGGTTTGGCTGGATGGTAAAAAATATAGAAGAAACAATTGAAAAATGGGTGACATATAAATCTGGGCAAAAGATATGTGGATAGGTATTTGTCCTCTGAATGGGCAGAAAACATGATGATATTTGTGTTTCATGTGAATGCTTACCCAAAGTGACCTTAGCCGAAAAGGATTTTAATAAGCAAGTGGACAGTATAACTCATTCTGTGGATACCAGTTAATGTCTTTTTTCACCCAACCCTGTCATCACACAATGAACTCAACGAACAAAGTGGCCATGGTGGCAGGATGGAAATTATTCACCAGTTCAGCAACACGGACTTTTCACTCACCAAGGCTTTCATGGTTACAGCCACTGCTGAGTACCCAATATGAAATCAGCTAAGACTAATATAGAGTTCCCCTTATCACACCATTCTATGAAGTGATCAGGAAGTTGATTACACTAGTCACTTCCATTATGGAAGAGACAGCATTTTGTTCTTACTGGAATAGATACTTACTCTAGATATTGATTTGCCTTTTTTCATACAATGATTCTGCAAAAACTACCATTTGTGTACTTATAAAATGCCTTATTTACCATTATGTTATTCCACACAGCACAGCTTCTGATCAAGGAATTCATAATACAACAAAATAAGTGCAACGATAAGCCCATGCTCATGTAACTCAGTGGTCTAAATTTTATTGGTTCTGTTTCTCCAAAGAACCCTGAGTAATACATCTAGTAAATGATTTTTTCATCACCTGTTAGTAAAGACCGCAAGAAGTAGGTTGCAATATATGTAAACTGTCTGATATGGGCTGGATTGTGTTTTCCCAAAATTTATATGTTGAAGCACTGATTCCCCAGTACCTCATAATGTGACTATATTTGTATATAGGGTTTATTAAAGTTAAAATGAGGTCATTGCAGTTGGCTCTAATCCCATCTGACTGGTTTCCTGATGAGAAGAGGAAATTTGGAAACAATAATAGACACCAAGAATGCACATACACAGAAAAAAAGGCCATGTAAGTGCACAGCAAAAATGCAGCCACTTGCAAGCCAAAAAAAAAAAAGAAAAGAAAAAAAAAAAAAAAAAAAAAAAAAAAAGCCTTAGAACAAAGCAAACCCACTAACACCTTGATTTTGGACATTTAGCCTCCAGAACTATGAGAAAGTATATATTTTTTGGTTTAAACCATCCAGTCTGTGTTGTTTCGCTATGGAAGCCCTGTCAATCTAATATAATGTTCTACCTCAGGGTATATCTACTCTTCAGGCCTATGTCATAATTTAATCCTCAGAGATCTTGATCATGTTTCCTTTCCAGACGACAGTACTGATGGATTACACTGAAAATATTATGCTGCTTGGGCCTAGTGAACAAGTAGGATCGACTCTTGCAGATTTATTGATAAGCATTTGCAGGTCAGAGAGTGAGAAATAAATCCAACAAAAATTTCAGGTCCTTTTCCACATCAGTGAAAAGCACAGTTTAAAACACTTCCACAGTTTAAGATACTTTGTTGCATCTGGCCCATTCTTTTTTTTTTTTTTTCCGTGGGACCGACCCCTTTTCTTTTCTTTTCTTTTTTTTTTTTTTATACTTTAAGTTCTAGGGTACATGTGCACAACGTGCAGGTTTGTTACATATGTATGCATGTGCCATATTGGTGTGCTGCACCCATTAACTAGTCATTTACGTTAGATATATCTCCTAATGCTATGCCTCCCCACTACCCCCTTCCCACAATAGGACCCGGTGTGTGATGCTCCCCTTCCTGTGCACAAGCGATCTCATTGTTCAATTCCCACCTATGAGTGAGAACGTGCAGTATTAATTTTCTGTTCTGTCGATAGTTTGTTGAGAATGATGGTTTCCAGCTGCATCCATGTCCCTACAAAGGATACATACTCATCCTTTTTATGGCTGCATAGTATTTCATGGTGTATATGTGCCACATTTTCTTAATCCAGTCTGTCACTGATGGACATTTGGGTTGATTCCAAGTCTTTGCTATTGTGAATAGTATCTGGCCCATTCTTAATCAAAAAGAGGCACAATGTCTAGTGGACTGGTTTGAATTTTGGAGATAATATGTTCACCATTTGGGTGTGTTACTCCAGTTGATTTACCATGTGACCCCAAAAAGCCTGGTGGTTTTCGGTGGGCCCCAAAACAAGAGAAGGATTTGCAATGGGTCCAGACTGCTGTGCAAACTGCTCTACCACTTGGGTCATATGATCCAGCAGATCCAATGGTTCTTGAAGTTTCAGTGGCAGATAGAGATGCTGTTTGGAATTTTTGGCAGTCATCTGTATCTGAATCACAGCATAGAACTCTGTTAAAGCAATACCCTGTTCCTCGTGTGAAGTCTTGCCATGCTTTGTAGATAACTACTCTACTTTTGAGAATAAGCTTTTGGCTTATTATTGAACCTTAGTAGAGAGTAAATACTTAACCACAGGTCAACAAATTACCTTGCAATCTTAGTTGCTTACCATGAACTGGATATGGCTTAATGCACCAAGCCATAAATTTGGGCATGCACATCAATATGCCCTTATCAAATAGAGGAAGTATATACCAATTTAGGCTCAACTATACTCTAAATGAATAAGTAAGTTACATTAAGAAGTTATCCAAACATCTATGGTTTCCATTACTGCTTATCTTCCATTCTATTATCTTCCCTCTTCCAGCTCATCCTTATGGCTTCATGGAGAGTTCCTTATGATCAGTTGACTGAGGAAATGAAAATGCATGGCCATTTTACCAATGTTTTAAGGAGATATATATGGAGGCCAAGTTTACATAGGACACTCTGTGATGGTTAATTTTATGTGTCAACTTGACTAGGATACAGTCTTCTGTTATTTAACCAAGCATGAATCTAACTGTTGCTCTGAAGGACATTTCGTAGATGTGGTTAGCATGTATGATCAATTCACTTTAAGTAAAGATTACCCTAAAAAATGTGGGTATGCTTTATCTACTCAGCTGAAAGTGCAAAATTAAATTTCGCTGAGGAAAAATTCTGCTTCAAGTCTGTAGTATCAACTTCTGTCTGAGTTTTTAAATTTTTAAATTTTTAATTCTTCAATTTTAATTATTGTTTTTTTGAGACAGAGTCTTGTGTCACTCAAGTGGGGCATGATCACGGTTTACTGCAGCCTCAATCTCTTGGGCTCAAGCAATCCTCCTACCTCCGCCTCCTGAGTATCCATGACTACCATGACTGGCTAACTATTCTTTTACTTTTTCAAAGAGACAGGGTCTCACTATGTTCCTCAGGGTGGTCTCAAACTCCTGGGATTCAAGCTATCTTCCCACCTTGTCCTGTCAAAGTTCTGCGATTACAGGTATGAGTCACTGTGCCTGACCTTTCCTGCCTGTTTCTCGTCTGCTAGACTTCCCTATAAATTTTATTCTTGCCAGCCTCCACAGTCATATGATCGAATTCCTTAAAATAATTCTCTTTCTCTCTAGATAGATATAGACATAAATATAGACATAGATACATGAATAGATATCTTCTGTATTCTGTTCCTCCAGAAAACCCTATGTAATTGATACAGGGGATGATAAACAAATTCCAAAAGCTCTGAATTTGTCTACTGCTGACACCTATGATACTATGTAAGCCTCAGGTTAAATCTAGTGTGAGCAAGAAGGGCTGATAAAGTGTAAACAATGACAGTCACCAACAAGGTCTCAGATTTAGGTGGTCAACTTAGTCTTAGTCTTTGATTGGCTCTTTCTTTAATTAATGTAATATCCGAGTTAAATACTAGCTGCTGTAAAAAGTAAACCCCCAAATCTCTCAGTGACTTAATAATAGTGCAGTTTATTTCTCCCTCACATGAAGTAAACTGATTATTTTGATCAGCACTCTTTTAAACCTTGTCTCAGAGATTTAAATTATTTTCATCTGATCCTCAATCCATCCTAAAGATTGTCTGGGACATTTAGTAAGCCAAAAGTTAGTCAAACTGTCTTGGTCTTATGGCAAGGAAGATAGGGGGATGTAGTCTTTCTGTGTCAAGGAAGAGAAAACAAGATTATTTAGCAAGTCTCTCTCCATTTTAGGAAGGAAGAAAGTTGGAGTGGAAACATACACACCCTGACTTTCTGCAAAACAGATTACTTCAGTCTAAAACTCCCTGAAAGTCTCTGAAGTCAGAAAATACACTGAGGAGTATTGTCTGTTCTTTGTGTCTTTCATCAGGTTCTGAACAATCTGCCACCACCTCCCTCACGAAGACTGATCATGTTTCTCTAAGGCATTTGCTTTCCTATGTATGTTTCTGTAAGAGACAAAGATATATAACATTACAGCAAAAATGCTATTGACTGTGTATATCCAGAAAGCAATCAGAACCACATCCGTATATTTTAAATGGTGCATAATTTTCTAGAATATATAGGTGTATGAATATGTATATATGTATATAAAATGCATGCATCAGAATAGCTCAAAGGAAGTATCTTAATTTTACAGGTTTTAATATTTTTAAAATTAATTTGTTTCCTATAGAAAAAAGAGAAACTTTCTAGGCTCAAGAGCCTTTGGGTATTTTTCTAACAAGTAATGAAATAGATAAATTCACTTAATTGCTAAATAAAACACATTGCTTATAACAGAATATATTAATAAACAACCCCCACTCCTTGCCTTATCACCTATGATTGTAATGCTATAGCAAAAAGTAATATTAGGAATGAATGTATCAATTACTTTGGGAAGTATGGCCATTTTCATGATATTGATTCCTTCTATCCATGAACATGGAATGTTTTTCCATTTGTTTCTGTCCTCTCTTATTTCCTTGGGCAGCGGTTTGTAGTTCTCCTTGAAGAAGTCCTTCACATCCCTTTTAAGTTGTATTCCTAGTTATTGTATTCTCATTGTAGCAATTGTGAATGGGCGTTCACTCATGATTTGGCTGTTTTTCTATTATTGGTGTATAGGAATGCTAATGGTTTTTGCACATTGATTTTGTTTCCTGAGACTATGCTGAAGTTGCTTATCAACTTAAGGAGTTTTTGGGCTGAGACAATGGGGTTTTCTAAATATACAATCATATCATCTGCAAACAGAGACAATTTGACTTCCTCTCTTCCTATTTGAATACTCTTTATTCTTTCTCTTGCTTGATTGCCCTGGCCAGAACTTCCAATCTATGCTGAATAGGAGTGGTGAGAGAGGACATCCTTGTCTTGTGCCAGTTTTCAAAGGGAATGCTTGTAGTTTTTGCCCATTCAGTGTGATATTGGCTGTGGGTTTGTCATAAATAGCTCTTATTATTTTGAGATACATTCCATTAATATCTCATTTATTGAGAGTTTTTAGCATGAAGGGGTGTTGAATTTTATTGAAGGCCTTTTCTTCATCTATTGAGATAATCATGTGGTTTTTGTCATTGATTCCATTTATGTGATGAATTACGTTTACTGATTTGTGTATGTGGGACCAGCCTTGCATCCCATTGATGAAGCAGACTTGATCGTGGTGGATAAGCTTTTTGATGCAGTTTACCAGTATTTTATTGAGGATTTTCGTATCGATGTTCATCAGGGATATTGGACTGAATTTTTCTCTTTTTTGTTGTGTCTCTGCCAGGTTTTGGTATCAGGATGATGCTGGTCTCACAAAATAAGTTAGAGAGTAGTCCCTCTATTTATATTGCTTAGAATAGTTTCAGATGGAATGCTACCAGCTCTTCTTTGTACCTGTGGTAGAATTTGGCTGTGAATCCATCTGGTCCTGGCCTCTTTTTGGTTGGTAGGCTAGTAATCACTGCCCCAATTTCAAAACTTGTTATTGGTCTATTCAGAGGTTCAAATTCTTCCTGGTTTAGTCTTGGGAGGGTGTATGTGTCCAGGAATTTATCCATTTCTTCTAGATTTTCTAGTTTATTTTGCATAGCGGTGTTTATAGTATTCTCTGATGGTAGTTTGTATTTCTATAGGATCAGCGGTGATCTACCCTTTATCATTTTTTATTGTGTCTATCTGATTCTTCTCCCTTTTCTTCTTTATTAGTCTGGCTAGTGGTCTATCTATTTTGTTAATCTTTTCAAAAAACAGCTCCTGGATTCTTTGATTTTTTGAAGGGTTTTTTTTCACCTCTATTTCCCTCATTTGTGCCCTGATCTTAGTTATTTCTTGTCTTCTGGTAGCTGTTAAATTTGTTTGCTCTTACTTCTCTGATTGTTTTAATTTTGATGTTAGTATGTCAATTTTACATCTTTCCCGCTTTCTCCTGTGGGCATTTAGTGCTGTAAATTTCCCTCCAAACACTGCTTTAGTTGTGTTGCAGAGATTCTGGTACGTTGTGTCTTTGTTCTCACTGGTTTCAAAGGACTTATTTATTTTTACCTTAATTTCCTTATTTACCCACTAGTCATTCAGGAGTAGTTTGTTCAGTTACCTTGTAGTTGTGTGGTTTTGAGTTGAGTTTGTTAATCCTGAGTTCTAATTTGATTGCACTGTGGTCTGAGACATTGTTCATTATGATTTCCGGTCTTTTTCATTTGCTGAGGAGTGTTTACTTCCAATTATGTGGTCAATGTTAGAATAAGTGTTATGTGGTGCTGAGAAGTATGTATATTCTGTTGATTTGGGGCCGTGAGTTCTGTAGATATCTACTAGGTCCTCTTGATCCAGAGCTGAGTTCAATTCCTGAATATCTTTGTGAATTTTCTGTCTCATTGATCTGTCTAATATCAAGCTACCATTGACTTTCTTCATATAATTAGAAAAAAAATCTTTACATTTTATATGGAACCAAAAAAGAGCTCGTATAGCCAAGACAATTCTAAGCAAAAAGAACAAAACTGGAGTCATCATGCTACCTGACTTCAAACTATAATACAAGACTGTAGTAACCAAAACAGCATGGTACTCATAGCAAAACAGATATATAGACCAATGGAACAGAACAGAGAGCTCAGAAATAGCATCACACATCTACAACCATCTTATCTTCTACAAACCTGACAAAGAAAAGCAATGTGGAAAGGATTCCCTATTTAATAAATGGTGTTTGGAAAACTGGCTAGCCATATGCAGAAAACTGAAATTCAACCCCTTCCTTACACCTTATAAAAAATTAACTCAAGATGGATTAAAGAATTAAACATAAGACCTAAAACCATAAAAACATAAAAACTCTGGAAGAAAACCTAGGCAATACCATTCAGGACATAGGCATGGGGAAATACTTCATGATTAATACAGCAAAATCGATGACAATGAAAGCCAAAATTGACAAATGGGATCTAATTAAGCTAGAAAGATTCTGCATAGCAAAAGGAACTATCATCAGCTTGAACAGACACCTATAGAATGGGAGAACATTTTTGCAATCTATCCAACTGACAAAGGGCTAACACCCAGAATCTACAAGGAACTTAAAAAAAGTTACAAAAAAAAAAAATCAAAAAGTGGGCAAAGGATATGAACAGACACTTCTCAAAAGAAGACATTTATGCACCCAACAAACATATGAAAAAAAGCTCATCCTCACTGGTCATTAGAGAAATGCAAATCAAAACCACAATGAGACACCATTTCATGCCAGTTAGAATGGTGATCATTAAAACATCAGGAAACAATAGATGCTGGAGAGGATGTGGAGAAATAAGAATGCTTTTACACCATTGTGGGAGTGTAAATTAGTTCAACCATTGTGGAAGACAGTGTGGTGATTCCTCAAGGTTCTAGAACTAGAAATACCGTTTGACTCTTTAATCCCATTACTGGGTAAACACCCAAAGGATTACAAATCGTTCTACTAAGAAGGCACATGCATACATCTATTTATTGCAACACTATTCGCAATAGCAAAGACTTGGAACCAACCCAAATGCCCATCAATGATAGACTGGATAAAGAAAATGTGGTACATATACACTATGGAATAGTATGCAGTCATAAAAATGGATGAGTTTATGTCCTTTTCCAGGACGTGGATGAAGCTGGTAACCATCATTCTCGGCAAGCTGACACAGGAACAGAAAATCAAACACTGCGTGTTCTCATTCATAAGCAAAAGTTGAATAATGAGAGCACATGGACACAGGGAGGGGAATATCACATACCAGGGCCTGTCGGTGGGTGGGTGGCTAGGTGAGGGATAGCATTAGGAGAAATACTTAATGTAGATGATGGGTTGATGGGTGCAGCAAACCACCATAGCACATTTATACCTATGTAATAAACCTGCATGCTCTGCACATGTATCCCAGAACTTAAAATATAATAAAAAAATAATTAGGAATGCCGTTCTTACTCTGCCAATCATAAAAGGATAAATACCTACATGTTTCATGTATGCATATACCTGGACTCAAGAAAACACTTATGCAAGATTCCATTTATTCAGTGCAAGTCTAGATATCACTGAGTTGACATGTAAGACTAGCAAACACCTGCAGAACATGTCAAAAATCTTTGTTAAGGGCATGTATTCGGATAGTTTTCAGGGGAAATAAATTTTAGCATCTCTCCCCTTTCTGTGGTTATTTGTCCTTGGGAGAAAGTTAGGAAGTATTCTCATTTGATCTCATGATTACTCAGAGGGTGATTCATTTGGCAGAGGATTAGAACTAACAGGTCTATTCTTCATGTTTAAAATCTGTTTTCTTGTGTGGAAAGCAAATTCTGTGAGGTTGATTCACAAGGGAGCTCACTTGAGGCAATCTGTGGCTTTATAGCACCACACAGCACTAAACAGCTTAACTCTGGTTTGAGTGCAAACAAGAACACATTTTTCTCTATGCAAATATTCTATTAGGACACAGACTGTATTGATCTCAGTTGTTTAGATTACAGGTGAAACCAAACACCAGAGCTAACTTTGTAACTCAGTAAGAAAGTCTCTAAGTGTAATTCTCACAGTAGTTGGGAAGTCTCCTGCTCCACAACACCTCCCTCATTACCCTCTCACAGGAACCAAAGTTGTACCATAACACATTTATTCTTTTCAAATATAAAGGTTTGCAGACTTTCAGAATTTCCAATAACATTAGTTTTGAGAAAAAGGGAGAAACGGAAAGGAATGCTTTTCTAATTGCCTTCTTTGGAACTCTAGTTGGTATCTCAAGATATTCCTGCACGTGGAGTAATTAGCAAGAGGCAGCATAGCATGGTGGTGAAGAAGATGGCCGAATAGGAACAGCTCCAGTCTCCAACTCCCAGCAGGAGCGACACAGAAGACTGGTGATTTCTGCATTTTCAACTGAGGTACTGGGGTCATCTCACTGGCGAGTGCCGGACAATTGGTACTGGTCAGCTGCTGCAGCCCGACCAGCGAGAGCTGAAGCAGGGCGAGGCATCGCCTCACCTGGGAAGCACAAGGGGGAAGGGAATCCCTTTTCCTAGCCAGGGGAACTGAGACACACAACACCTGGAAAACCGGGTAACTCCCAACCCAATACCGCGCTTTAAGCAAACGGGCACACCAGAAGAATATATCTCTCACCTGGCCGGGAGGGTTACATGCTCACGGAGTCTCCCTCATTGTTAACACAGCAGTCTGCCGCGATCTAACCGCAAGGCAGCAGCGAGGCTGGGGGAGGGGTGCCCGCCATTGCTGAGGCTTAAGTAGATAAAGCCACTGGGAAGCTCGAACTGGGTGGAGCTCACAGCAGCTCAAGGAAACCGGCCTGTCTCTATAGACTCCACCTCTGGGGGCAGGGCTCAGCTAAAAAACAACAGGGGAAGCAGCAGAGGCCTGAGCAGATGCGAACTTCTCTGTCTGACAGCTTTGAAGAGAGCAGTGGATATCCCAACACGGAGGTTGAGATCTGAGAAGGGACAGACTGCCTGCTCAAGTGGGTCACTGACCCCTGAGTAGCCTAACTGGGAGACATCCCCCACTAGGGACAGTGTGACACCCCACACCTCACAGGGTGGAGTACACCCCTGAGAGGAAGCTTCCAAACTAAGAATCAGACAGGTACACTCGCTGTTCAGCAATATTCTATCTTCTGCAACCTCTGCTGCTGATACCCAGGCAAACAGGGTCTGGAGTGGACCTCAAGCAATCTCCAACAGACCTATAGCTGAGGGTCCCGACTGTCAGAAGGAAAACTATCAAACAGGAAGGACACCTATACCAAAACTCCATCAGTACGTAACCATTGTCAAAGACCAGAGACAGATAAAACCACAAACATGGGGAAAAAGTGGGGCAGAAAAGCTGGAAATTCAAAAAATAAGAGCACATCTCCCCCTGCAAAGGAGCGCAGCCCATCGCCAGCAATGGATCGAAGCTGGTCAGAGAATGACTTTGACGAGATGAGAGAAGAAAGCTTCAGTCCATCAAAATTCTCAGAGCTAAAGGAGGAATTACGTACCCAGCGCAAAGAAACTAAAAATCTAGAAAAAGAGTGGAAGAATTGACAGCTAGATTAATTAATGCAGAGAAGGTCATAAAAGAAATGACAGAGATGAAAACCATGACACGAGAAATACGTGACAAATGCACAAGCTTCAGTAACCGACTCGATCAACTGGAAGAAAGAGTATCAGTGATTGAGGATCAAATGAATGAAATGAAGCGAGAAGAGAAACCAAAAGAAAAAAGAAGAAAAAGAAATGAACAAAGCCTACAAGAAGTATGGGATTATGTAAAAAGACCAAATCTACATATGACTGGGGTGCCTGAAAGTGAGGGCGAAAATGGATCCAAGTTGGAAAACACTCTTCAGGATATCATCCAGGAGAACATCCCCAACCTAGTAGGGCAGGCCAACATTCAAATTCAGGAAATACAGAGAACGCCACAAAGATACTCCTCGAGAAGAGCAACTCCAAGACACATAATTGCCAGATTCACCAAAGTTGAAATGAAGGAAAGAATGTTAACGGCAGCCAGAGAGAAAGGTCGGGTTACCCACAAAGGGAAGCCCATCAGACTAAGAGCAGATCTCTCGGCAGAAACTCTACAAGCCAGAAGAGAGTGGGGGCCAATATTTAATGTTCTTAAAGAAAAGAATGTTCAACCCAGAATTTCATATCCAGCCAAACTAAGTATCATAAGTGAAGGAGAAATAAAATCCTTTACAGATAAGCAAATGCTTAGAGATTTTGTCACCACCAGGCCTTCCTTACAAGAGACCCTGAAGGAAGCCCTAAACATAGAAAGGAACAACCGGTACGAGCCATTGCAAAAACATGCCAAAATGTAAAGACCATCGAGGCTAGGAAGAAACTGCATCAACTAATGAACAAAATAACCAGTTAATATCATAATGGCAGGATCAAGTTCACACATAACAATATTAAGCTTAAATGTAAATCGACTAAATGCTCCAATTAAAAGACACAGACTGGCAAACTGGATAAAGAGTCAAGACCCATCAGTCTGCTGTATTCAGGAGACCCATCTCACATGCAGAGACATACATAGCCTCAAAATATAGGGATGGAGGAAGATCTACCAAGCAAATGGAGAACAAAAAAAAAGCAGGGTTTGCAATCCTAGTCTCTGATAAAACAGACTTTAAACCATCAAAGATCAAAAGAGACAAAGAAGGCCATTACATAATGGTAAAGAGGTCAATTCAACAGGAAGAGCTAACTATCCTAAATATATATGCACCCAATACAGGAGCACCCAGATTCATAAATCAAGTCCTTAGAGACTTACAAAGAGACTTAGACTCCAATATAATAATAATGGGAGACTTCAACACTCCACTGTCAACATTAGACAGATCAACGAGACAGAAAGTTAAAAAGGATATCCAGGAATTGAACTCATCTCTGCACCAAGCGGACCTAATAGACATCCACAGAACTCTCCACCCCAAATCAACAGAATATACATTCTTCTCAGCACCACATCACACTTATTCCAAAATTGACCACATAATTGGAAGTAAAGCACTCCTTAGCAAATGTACAAGAACATAAATTATAACAAACTATGTCTCAGACCACAGTGCAATCAAACTAGAACTCAGGACTAAGAAACTCAGTCAAAACCGCTCAACTACATGGAAACTGAACAACCTGCTGCTGAATGACTACTGGGTACATAATGAAATGAAGGCAGAAATAAAGATGTTCTTTGAAACCAATGAGAACAAAGATACAACATACAAGAATCTCTGGGACACATTTAAAGCATTGTGTAGAGGGAAATTTATAGCACTAAATGCCCACAAGAGAAAGCAGGAAAGATCTAAAATTGACACTCTAACATCACAACTAAAAGAACTAGAAAGGCAAGAGCAAACACATTCAAAAGCTAGCAGAAGGCAGGAAATAACTAAGATCAGAGCAGAACTGAAGGCGATAAAGACACAAAACCCCTCCAAAAAATCAATGAATCCAGGAGTTGGTTTTTTGAAAAGATCAACAAAATTGACAGACCTCTAGCAAGACTAATAAAGAAGAAAAGAGAGAGGAATCAAATAGCTGCAATAAAAATGATAAAGGGTATATCACCACCGACCCCACAGAAATACAAACTACAATCAGAGAATACTATAAACACTTCTATGCAAATTAACTAGAAAATCTAGAAGAAATGGATAATTTCCTGGACACTTACACTCTCCCAAGACTAAACCAGGAAGAAGTTGAATCCCTGAATAGACCAATAGCAGGCTCTGAAATTGAGGCAACAATTAATAGCCTACCCACCAAAAAAAGTCCAGGACCAGATGGATTCACAGCTGAATTCTACCAGAGGTAGAAGGAGGAGCTGGTACCATTCCTTCTGAAACTATTCCAATCAATAGAAAAAGAGGGAATCCTCCCTAACTCATTTTATGAGGCCAACATCATCCTGATACCAAAGCCTGGCAGAGACACAACAAAAAAAGAGAATTTTAGACCAATATCCCTAATGAACATCGATGCAAAAATCCTCAATAAAATACTGGCAAACCGGATTCAGCAGCACATCAAAAAGCTTATCCACCATGATCAAGTGGACTTCATCCCTGGGATGCAAGGCTGGTTCAACGTTCGCAAATCAATAAACGTAATCCAGCATATAAACAGAACCAAAGTCAAGAACCACATGATTATCTCAATAGATGCAGAAAAGGCTTTTGACAAAATTTAACAGCCCTTCATGCTAAAAACGCTCAATAAATTCGGTATTGATGGAACGTACCTCAAGATAATAAGAGCTATTTATGACAAACCCACAGCTAATATCATCCTGAATGTGCAAAAACTGGAAATATTCCCTTTGAAAACTGGTACAAGACAGGGATGCCCTCTCTCACCACTCCTATTCAACATAGTGTTGGAAGATTTGGCTAGAGCAATCAGGCAAGAGAAAGAAATCAAGGGTATTCAGTTCGGAAAAGAAGAAGTCAAATTGTCCCTGTTTGCAGATGACATGATTGTATATTTAGAAAACCCCATTGTCTCAGCCCAAAATCTCCTTAAGCTGATAAGCAACTTCAGCAAAGTCTCAGGATACAAAATTAATGTGCAAAAATCACAAGCATTTTTATACACCAGTAACAGACAAGCAGAGAGCCAAATCAGGAATGAACTTGCATTCACAATTGCTTCAAAGAGAATAAAATACCTAGGAATCCAGCTTACAAGGGATGTAAAGGACCTCTTCAAGGAGAACTACAAACCACTGCTCAGTGAAATAAAAGAGGACACAAACAAATGGAAGAACATACCATGCTCATGGTCAGGAAGAATCAATATCGTGAAAATGGCCATACTGCCCAAGGTTATTTATAGATTCAATGCCATCCCCATCAAGCTACCAATGAGTTTCTTCACAGAATTGGAAAAAACTGCTTTAAAGTTCATATGGAACCAAAAAAGAGCCCGCATTGCCAAGACAATCCTAAGTCAAAAGGACAAAGCTGGAGGCGTCACGCTACCTGACTTCAAACTATTCTACAGGGCTACAGTAACCAAAACAGCATGGTACTGGTACCGAAACAGAGCTATAGACCAAGGGAACAGAACAGAGTCCTCAGAAATAATACCACACATCTACAGCCATCTGATCTTTGACAAACCTGAGAGAAAGAAGAAATGGGGAAAGGATTCCCTATTTAATAAATGGTGCTGGGAAAATTGGCTAGCCATAAGTAGAAAGCTGAAACTAGATCCTTTCCTTACTCCTTATACGAAGATTAATTCAAGATGGATTAGAGACCTAAATGTTAGACCTAATACCATAAAAACCCTAGAAGAAAATCTAGGTAGTACCATTCAGGACATAGGCATGGGCAAGGACTTCATGTCTGAAACACCAAAAGCAACGGCAGCAAAAGCAAAAATTGACAAATGGGATCTAATTAAAGTAAAGAGCTTTTGCACAGCAAAAGAAACTACCATCAGAGTGAACAGGCACCCTACAGAATGGGAGAAAATTTTTGCAATCTACTCATCTGACAAAGGGCTAATATCCAGAATCTACAAAGAACTCAAACAAATTTACAAGAAAAAAACAACCCCATCAAAAAGTGGGCAAAGTATATGAACAGACATTTCTCAAAAGAAGACATTCATACAGCCAACAGACGCATGAAAAAAATGCTCATCATCACTCGCCATCAGAGAAATGCAAATCAAAACCACAATGAGATATCATCTCACACCAGTTAGAATGACAATCATTAAAAAATCAGGAAACAACAGTTGTTGGAGAGGATGTGGAGAAATAGGAACACTTTTACACTGTTGGTGGGATTGTAAATTAGTTCAACCATTATGGAAAACAGTATGGCAATTCCTCAAGGATCTAGAACTAGATGTACCATATGACCCAGCCATCTCACTACTGGGTATATACCCAAAGGATTATAAATTATTCTACTACAAAGACACATGCACACGTATGTTCATTGCAGCACTATTCACAATAGCAAAGACTTGGAATCAACCCAAATGTCCATCAGTGACAGACTGGATTAAGAAAATGTGGCACATATACACCATGGAATAGTATGCAACCATAAAAAGGATGAGCTCATGTCCTTTGTAGGGACATGGATGCAGCTGGAAACCCTCATTCTTAGCAAACTATCACAAGAAGAGAAAACCAAACACCGCATGTTCTCACTCATAGGTGGGAACTGAACAATGAGATCACTTGGACTCGGGAAGGGGAACATCACACACTGGGGCCTATCATTGGGAGGGGGTAGGGGAGAGGGATTGCATTGGGGAGTTATACATGATATACATGATGAATTGATGGGTGCTGACGAGTTGATGGGTGTAGCACACCAACATGGCACAAATATACATATGTAACCACCCTGCACGTTATGCACATGTACCCTAGAACTTAAAGTATAATAAAAAAAAAAAAAAAAAGGAAAAAAGAATTTCAAAAAAAAAAAAAAAAAAGATATTCCTTATTAAAAGGGGTTTCAGTGGCCAAATAAGTTTGGAAACATTACACATTATAGTCTACTCTTCGATCCTCTACATGACTTGCAAGGTATCTAGTACGTTATATCTTTTAAGGAGTGTTTCATTAATTAGATATGCTTACTTTTTTTTCTAAACTCAGTATTCCTCAAACATATTTGGTTTTGAAATTATGTTTTCTTGAAATGCCCACTAACAACAACCTGTCGAGCTAATGTTTTGGGCAATATATGTTGGGAAATCCCAACATAAAACAGTCTCTGCTGAGTCTTCACATGGTTTGTTAACAGTGTCTTGAGCACGGAGTCCTGACTTTTCCAGAAAATTACATTGGTAACGGTGACAGAGACAGTCAGGAGCAAGATAAGGATTCAAAAAGTGATATTGAGAACAATACTAAAGACATATTTATGCCATTTTTGCATGTTATCCCCAGGCTAGTATTGAAAATATTCCTTATTTTCAACATGATCAGAGCACTATATATATATACGCATATATATATATATATATATATACGCATATATATATATATATATATATATATATATTCTCATACAAATGATACACTTAAATTATAGAAAATAACATAAAGCAAAGCTTGTAAACCTTATCTATGCATCAGAATCAAAGTATTTCTCCCTTTTCTTTTTTTTGATACAGATGTTTGGGACCCACTCTAGAATTATAAAATCAAAATATCTGGGGATGGGGCTTTGTTCTTTCTATCTCAATGTTGATGTTTATGTGTGTGTGTGTATGTGTGTGTGTGTGTGTACACAAGTGTTACTCAATCCAATGTTACTCAAATGTACAACTAAATTAATGTATAAAAATACATAAAAATAAAACTAATAAAATTAAATTTAAATTATCTATAATTCCATTGTCCATAATCTCATTATCCAGAGATCAATTTTAATATTTTGCCATATTTAATATCAATATTGCATAGACTTCTACATAAATTTGAATACACACACAAAGATGGCATATAAAACGTAGTATATCTTTTAATGTATTTACAGGTTTTTATCTCATTTTATTTATTTAACATTATAGTGTGAACATCTTTTCATGTCATTTAAAATGCTTCAGCAATACCATTTTAATAGCCTCATAATATTTCTTTTTTTTTCTTTTTTTTTTGAGACGGAGTCTCGCTCTGCCGCCCAGGCTGGAGTGCTGTGTCCAGATCTCAGCTCACTGCAAGCTCCACCTCCCGGGTTCACGCCATTCTTCTGCCTCAGCCTCCCGAGTAGCTGGGACTACAGGCGCCCGCCACCTCGCCCGGCTTTTTTTTTTTTTTTTTTTGTATTTTTTAGTAGAGACGGGGTTTCACCATGTTAGCCAGGATGGTCTCGATCTCCTGACCTCGTGATCTGCCCGTCTCGGCCTCCCAAAGTGCTGGGATTACAGGCTTGAGCCACCGCGCCTGGCCAGATCCTCATAATATTTCATAGTATAAAGGTTTTATAATTTATTTAAACAATTCTTTATTATTATTATTATTATACTTTAAGGTCTAGGGTATATGTGCATAACGTGCAAGTTTGTTACATATGTATACTTGTGCCATGTTGGTGTGCTGCACCCATCAACTCGTCAGCACCCATCAACTTGTCATTTACATCAGGAATAACTCCCAATGCAACACCTCCCCCTCCCCCTCCCCATAATAGAACCCGGTGTGTGATGTTCCCTTTCCCGCGTCTCAGTGATCTCATTGTTCAGTTCCCACATATGAGTGAGAACATGCGGTGTTTGGTTTTCTGTTCTTGTGATAGTTTGCTGGGAATGATGGTTTCCAGCTACATCCATGTTCCTACAAAGGACACAAACTCATCCATTTTTATGGCTGCATAGCATTCCATGGTGTATATGTGCCACATTTTCTTAATCCAGTCTGTCACAGATGGACATTTGGGTTGATTCCAAGTCTTTGCTATTGGGAGTAGTGCCACAATAAACATACGTGTGCATGTGTCTTTATAGCCGCATGATTTATAATCCTTTGGGTATATACCCAGTAATGAGATGGCAGGGTCATATGGTACTTCTAGTTCTAGATCCTTGAGGAATCGCCGTACTGTTTTCCATAATGGTTGAACTAGTTTACAATTTCACCAACAGTGTAAAAGTGTTCCTATTTCTCCACATCCTCTCCAGCACCTGTTGTTTCCTGACTTTTTAATGATTGCCATTCTAACTGGTGTGAGATGGTATCTCATTGTGGTTTTGATTTGCATTTGTATGCATGTCTTCTTTTGAGAAATGTCTGTTCATATCCTTTGCCCACTTTTGCATGGGGTTGTTTGATTTTTTCTTGTAAATTTCCTTGAGTTCTTTGTCGGTTCTGGATATTAGCTCTTTGTCAGATGAGTAGACTGCAAAAATTTTCTCCCATTCTGTATGTTGCTTTTTCACTCTGATGGTAGTTTCTTTTGCTGTGCAGAAGCTGTTTAGTTTAATTAAATCCCATTTGTGAATTTTGGCTTTTGTTGCTGTTGCTTTTGGTGTGTTAGACATGAAGTCCTTGCCCATGCCTATGTCCTGAATGGTATTACCTACTTTTTCTTCTAGGGTTTGTATGGTATTAGGTCTAACATTTAAGTCTCTAATACATCTTGAATTAATTTTCGTATAAGGAGTAAGGAAAGGAACCAGTTTCAGCTTTCTACTTATGGCTAGCCAATTTTCAGAGTACCATTTATTAAATAGGGAATCCTTTCCTCATTTCTTGTTTGTCTCAGGTTTGTCAAAGATCAGATGGCTGCAGATGTGTGGTATTATTTCTGAGGACTCTGTTCTGTTCCATTGGTCTATATCTCTGTCTTGGTACCAGTACATGTTGTTTTGGTTATGGTAGCCTTGTAGTATAGTTTGAATTCAGGTAGCGTGATGACTCCAGCTTTGTTCTTTTGACTTAGGAGTGTCTTGGCAATGCAGGCCCTGTTTTGATTCCATACGAACTTTAAAGCAGGTTTTCCAATTCTGTGAAGAAACTCATTGTTAGCTTGATCGGGATGGCATTGAATCTACAAATTCCCTTGGGCAGTATGGCCATTTTCACGATATTGGATATTGATTCTTCCTATCCATGAGCATGGTATGTTCTTCCATTTCTTTATATCTTCTTTTATTTCACTGAGCAGTGGTTTGTAGTTCTCCTTGAAGAGGTCCTTGACATCCCTTGTAAGTTGGATTCCTAGGTATTTGATTCTCTTTGAAGCAATTGTGAATGGAAGTTCATTCATGATTTGGCTCTCTGTTTGTGTGTTACTGGTGTATAAGAATGCTTGTGATTTTTGCACATTAATTTTGTATCCTGAGACTTTGCTGAAGTAGTTTTTATCAGTTTAAGAAGATTTTGGGCTGAGACAATGGGGTTTTCTAAATATACAATCATGTCGTCTGCAAACAGGGACAATTTGACTTCTTCTTTTCCTAACTGAATACCCTTGATTTCTTTCTCTTGCCTGATTACCCTAGCCAGAACTTCCAACACTATGTTGAATAGGAGTGTTGAGAGAGGGCATCCCTGTCTTGTGCCAGTTTTCAAAGGGGATTTTTCCAGTTTTTGCCCATTCAATATGATGTTGGCTGTGGGTTTGTCATAAATAGCTCTTATTATTTTGAGATACGTTCCATCAATACCGAATTTACTGAGCGTTTTTAGCATGAAGGGCTGTTGAATTTTGTCAAAGGCCTTTTCTGCATCTATTGAGATAATCATGTGGTTTTTGTCTTTGGTTTTGTTTATATGCTGGATTACGTTTATTGATTTCCGTATGTTGAACCAACCTTGTATCCCAGGGATGAAGCCCACTTGATCATGGTGGATAAGCTTTTTGATGTGCTGCTGGATCTGGTTTGCTAGTATTTTATTGAGGATTTTTGCATCAATGTTCATCAGGTATATTGGTCTAAAATTCTCCTTTTTGTTGTGTTTCTTCCAGGCTTTGGTATCAAGATGATGTTGGCCTCATAAAATGAGTTAGGGAGGATTCCCTCTTTTTCTATTGATTGGAATAGTTTCAGAAGGAATGGTATCTGCTCCTCTTTGTACCTCTGGTAGAATTCAGCTGTGAAGCCATCTGGTCCTGGACTTTTTTTGGTTGGTAGGCTATTAATTATTTCATCAATTTCAGAGCCTACTATTGCTCTATTCAGGGATTAAGCTTCTTCCTGGTTTAGTCTTGGGAGAGTGTAAGTGACCAGGAAACTATCCATTTTTTCTAGATTTTCTAGTTTATTTGCGTAGAGGTGTTTATACTATTCTCTGATGGTAGTTTGTATTTCTGTGGGGTCGGTGGTGATATCCCCTTTATCATTTTTGATTGCGTCTATTTGATTCTTCTCTCTTTTCTTCTGTGTTAGTCTTGCTGGCGGTCTATCAATTTTGTTGATCTTTTCAAAATACCAACTCCTGGATTCATTGATTTTTTGGAGGGTTTTTGTGTCTCTAGCTCCTTCAGTTCTGCTCTTCACTCAAGTTATTTCTTGCCTTCTGTTAGCTTTTGAATGTGTTTGGTCTTGCTTCTTTAGTTCTTTTAATTGTGATGTTAGAGTGTCCATTTTAGATCTTTCCAGCTTTCTCTTGTGGGCATTTAGTGCTATAAATTTCCCTCTACGCACTGCTTTAAATGTGTCCCAGATATTCTGGTATGTTGTATCTTTGTTCTCATTGGTTTCAAAGAACATCTTTATTTCTACCTTCATTTTGTTATGTATCCAGTAGTCATTCAGGAGCAGGTTGTTCAGTTTCTATGTAGTTGAGCGTTTTTGATTGAGTTTCTTAGTCCTGAGTTCTAGTTTGATTGCACTGTGGTCTGAGAGACAGTTTGTTATAATTTCTGTTCTTGTATATTTGCTGAGGAGTGCTTTACTTCCAACTATGTGGTCAATTTTGGAATAAGTTCGATGTGGTGCTGAGAAGAATGTATGTTCTATTGATTTGGGGTGGAGATTTCTGTAGATGCCTATTAGGTCTGCTTGCTGCAGAGATGAGTTCAATTGCTGGATATCCTTTTTAACTTTCTGTCTCATTGATCTGTCTAATGTTGACAGTGAGGTGTTGAAGTCTCCTGTTATTATTGTATGGGAGTCTAAGTCTCTTTGTAAGTCTCTAAGGACTTGCTTTATGAATCTGGATGCTCCTGTATTGGGTGCATATATATTTTGGATAGTTAGTTCTTCCTGTTGAATTGATCCATTTACCGTTATGTAATGGCCTTCTTTTTCTCTGTTGATCTTTGATGGTTTAAAGTCTGTTTTATCAGAGACTAGGATTGCAACCTCTGCTTTTTTTGTTCTCCATTTGCTTGGTAGATCTTCCTCCATCCCTTTATTTTGAGCCTATGTATGTCCCTGCATGTGAGATGCGTCTCCTGAATAGAGCAAACTGATGGGTCTTAACTCTGTCCAGTTTTCCAGTCTGTGTCTTTTAATTGGACCATTTAGTCCATTTATATTTAAGGTTAATATTTTTATGTGTGAACTTAATACTGCCATTATGATAGTAACTGGTTATTTTGCTCATTAGTTGAAGCAGTTTCTTCCTAGCCTCGATGGCCTTTACATTTTGACATGTTTTTGCAGTGGCTGGTACCGATTGTTCCTTTACATGTTTAGTGCTTCCTTCAGGGTCTCTTGTAAGGCAGGCCTGGGGTGACAAAATCTCTAAGCACTTGCTTATCTGTAAAGGATTTTATTTATCCTTTACTTATGAAAGTTAGTTTGGCTGAATATGAAATTCTGGGTTCAAAATTCTTTGCTTTAAGAATGTTGAATATTAGCCCCCACTCTCTTCTGGCTTGTAGAATTTCTGCCGAGAGATCTGCTGTTAGGCTGATGGGCTTCCCTTTTTGGGTAACCTGACCTTTCTCTCTGGCTGCCCTTAAGATTTTTTCCTTCATTTCAACTTTGTTGAATCTAACAATAATGTGTCTTGGAGTTGCTCTTCTTGAGGAGTATCTTTGTGGTGTTCTCTGTATTTCCTGAATTTGAATGTTGGCCTGCCCTACTGCGTTGGGGAAGTTCTCCTGGATGATATACTGAAGAGTGTTTTCCAACTTGCTTCCATTTTCCCCCTCACTTTCAGGCACCCCTATGAGACGTAGATTTGGTCTTTTTACACAATCCCATACTTCTTGCAGGCTTTGTTCATTTCTTTTTCTTCTTTTTTCTTTGGATTTCTCTTCTGGCTTCATTTCATTCATTTGATTCTCAGTCGTTGATACTCTTTCTTCCAGTTGATCGAGTCGGTTACTAAAGCTTGTGCATTTGTCACATATTTCTCATGTCATTATTTTCATCTCTGTCATTTCGTTTATGGCCTTCTCTGCATTAATTATTCTAGTTATCAATTCTTCCACTCTTTTTCAAGATTTTTAGTTTCTTTGCACTGTGTATGTATTTCCTCCTTTAGCTCTGAGAAGTTTGATGGACTGAAGCCTTCTTCTCTCATCTCCTCAAAGTCATTCTCCATCTAGCTTTGATCCGTTGCTGGCGATGAGCTGCGTTCTTTTAGAGGGGGAGATGCGCTCTTATTTTTTGAATTTCCGGCTTTTCTGCCCTGCTTTTTCCCCATCTTTGTGGTTTTATCTGCCTCTGGTCTTTGATGATGGTGACGTATTGATGGGGTTTTGGTGTGGGTCTCCTTCCTGTTTGTTAGTTTTCCTTCTAACATTCAGGACCCTCAGCTTTAGGTCTGTTGGAGATTGCTTGAGGTCCACTCCAGACCCTGTTTGCCTGGGTATCAGCAGCAGCAGAGGCTGCAGAAAATGGAATATTGCTGAACAGCAAGTGTATCTGTCTGATTCTTGCTTTGGAAGCTTCCTCTCAGGGGTGTACTCCACCGTGTGAGGTGTGGGGTGTCTGTCTGCCCCTAGTGTGGGATGTCTCCCAGTTAGGCTACTCAGGGGTCAGGGACCCACTTGAGCAGGCAGTCTGTCCGTTCTCAGATCTCAACCTCTGTTTTGGGAGATCCACTGCTCTCTTCAAAGCTGTCAGACAGAGTCGTTTTTGTCTGCAGAGGTTTCTGCTGCTTTTTTTTTTTTTTTTTTTTTTTTTTTTTTTTTTTTGTTGTTGTTGTTTAGTTGTGCCCTTTCCCCAGAGGTGGAGTCTACAGAGACAGGCAGGCCTCCTTAATCTGCTGTGGGCTCCACCCAGTTCAATCTTCCCAGGGCTTCGTTTACCTACTTAAGCCTCAGCAATGGCGGGCGCCCCTCCCCCAGCCTCGCTGCTGCCTTGCCATTAGATTGCAGACTGCTGTGTTAGCAATGAGGGATGCTACTTGGGCGTGGGACCCTCTTGGCCGAGTGTGGGATATAATATCCTGGTGTGCCCGTTTGCTAAGACTCTTGGTAAAGTGCAGTATTGGGGTGGGAGTTACCCGATTTTCCAGGTGTTGTGTGTCTCAGTTCCCCTGGTTAGGAAAAGGGATTCCCTTCCCTCTTGTGCTTCCCAGGTGAGGTGATGCCTTGCCCTGCTTCAGCTCTCACTGGTTGGGCTGCAGCAGCTGACCAGCACTGATTGTCCTGCACTCCCTAGTGAGATGAGCTGAGTACCTCAGTTGAAAATGCAGAAATCACCTGTCTTCTGTTTTGCTGGTGCTGGGAGCTGGAGACTGGAGGTGTTCCTATTTGGCCATCTTGCTCCACCCCCTTAACCAATTCTTTTTGTGAATATTCACTATATTTTCCATTTTTTTTTGGCCTGTGATGATAATATTTTTATATAAATTCTAATCAGATTACTGATCTTACAAATAACGTTGATTAAAGCAGAATTACTCCTGGCAAATTCTAAAGCCTTCTATGTACGTTTTACAGTTATCTTCCAAAAGAATTGTGCCACTTGACACACTCAATTTTTCTCATTTTGCTTTATTTTATATAAGTGAATTTAAGTAAAATTTACCTCAGATCTAGAAAGGGGTCCTTAATCTGTGGTTTGTGAACCATCTCCAATCTCCATGGATGACTGGAGGCAATATGATTGGAATTAAGCTATTCTATTAATCCTCTACAATCAAATGCAAAATTGGGAATGTCTGCATGGACATTTTTCTAGGAAGTGCATTGGCATTGTTTATCAGCTTCTCAAAGTGCAGTGTGAAACAGAAATCACTGGTCTGAAAAATCCCTTGAGTTCCTTGCTTGAGGACGTTAAGTGTTAAAGCATATTGGACAATTGTGCACGCCAGAGAGTGTTTTCCTTAAAAGAAGCCTCAAACAAGAGGCAATTGATTAACTGAGCTTATAAAAAGAGATGAATCTCTCATGGGCTCATATCCCCTCCTTGTGTGAGAAATCATCGGCTTTCTCTTTCTATATATATGAGGCTAGTCATAGAAATACTATTATGTGGTTCCAAGTTTAATAGCCCTTATTTCCCCTATTAGCTAAGAATCCTTTGCCGGTCGAATAGACACTTTGGAAAGGTCTGCTTTAATTTTCATGAACGTCCATTTTATACTGTTATTTTCTATTAAAGAAACCATACTGCTGTTCAAATTATTTTATTTCTAGTAATTTTATGTCAAAATATCACTTTTTGGATAGCACAGTGGATATTTTCAGGGGGTAGATGTTGATCAGTCTAGTTAATTTTCTAAAAGGAAAAGTAACTCTCTCAGCTATTTATCGCTACATAAAAATATACCCCAAAACTTACTATCTTAAAACAATAAAAGTCATTTTCGTACTCACGATTCTGGAATTTGGGTAGGGCTCAGAAGGGACAGATAGTTTCCTTTCTACATAGTATTGGCTTGAGAAGCTCAACTCTAGATGGAAGATACAAAATGGTCTTACTCATATATTTAGTGCCTCAGCTTGGTTGTGTGGAATGATTGGGGCTACCTTGGACTCTCTCTTTCCCAGTGTAGTCTCTAATTTTTCAGGACCTGTTTTTCTCAAAATATCTTTTCTCTTTAGCAGGGTGTACCTACTTCCTTTTATGATGGCTAGCTCCTAAGAGAGGGAAATCAGAAGCTATTAACAGTCTTAAAGGTTAGGTTTAGAACTGGTACAGAGTCACTTCCACAGCAGTCTATTGGTCAAAGGAAGTCACAAGACTCTCTACTATTAAGAAAAAAGGAAAATAGACTCCACCTTTTGAATGGTGAAACAGCATGAGAGTATGAGAGTACAGAATGGATTTTGTTGTTGTTGTTGCAGAAATTGTATTACAGAAACCTCTGAGTAAAGTAGTAGGATGGAGGTACTCATAGGGGAAGACCTGGCTCTGTTTTCTCTTTTTTAGGGTAAATCCCAAACATTATTCTGGTATTCTTTCTCTCCAGTATCAAAAGGATCAGTCATTTTAGCAGGGAAAACACTATGTAGGTGTTTAAAATCACATAGGCTTTACAAATCATATTCATCAGAGAACAAGTGTTTTCAGTCGGTCTCAATTAATGGGCTGTCTAAGAAAAAAAGATCATCAAATATATTTAAGAAACTGCTGGATATTCCACTTCTATCCTTGGTGTTTACATCACACATTGATTATAATTCGAAAAGTTCTAGAGTAAGAACAACTGTTGCACAGTTATAAATTCAGCATTTCTCAAGCTTTTAAAATATAATTCCTTTTTTATCTTGGGGTTTTTAATAATATCTCAAAAGACACTACTGTTTTAAGGAGACTCGATATAGACATAGTTTTGGCTACAACAGATGTTTAAGTAACCTTTCTGTGACCTGATCAACTGTTGGCCATATTTAAGATTTTGTCTGTAAATGGAAGAGAAAGTGGCTTCAGAAAATTTTTCTATTTTGTTTGTTTGTTTGGTTGATTGCTTTGGTTTTATTCTACTGGATTCCAAGTGTCTAGAGTATTGTCAGATTTTTATAGCCATTAATGGTTACCTGAAGTATTAATATCATTTTTTAATAGAGATTTGGCAGTGCACAAAGTGTCCTTAAATATACACGTACATTGAGAAGTATAGATCAACAGTTTTTCCATTATGTAGGACTATGCATTAGGGAAGTGGAGTCGTGTGTGTGTGTGTGTGTGTGTGTGTGTGTGTGTGGTGTACAATATCTGTTAGTGAACCTTGTTCCATTTACTCCAGGGCCTTGCCCCTGTCCCCTGGGAGCTATATTTTGAGCACTCAATAGGACCAGAGGGACAGAAGAGAAATGATCTAAACACTATATATCAAAGAGTTTCAGAAAATAAGTACATAAGGAGGAAAGTGGGTGATAGATGTAAAAGTAACTGACTAGAGGAAATGCAAAGAGGGAACCTAAACAGTAAAATCTGGAGTTTGATGGTAGGCTAGGTTGGGAGAGTGCAGATACTCTTGTCCAATCAAGTTTGTTAATGGCAAATGACAGGAAGTTACTTTGGTCATTATAAGCAGAATAGGGCTGGAATACTGGATAATCAGACTTGGGAGAACAGTCAAGTACCAAAAGAAGAAGCCAGGTGGCAGGAATTACAAATTAGGCCATACCATTTGAGCAGCATGATTAAGATATCACTGCCACTGTTGTTAAAAACTGGATGTTGCTACCTGCGCCACTGAAATGAAAGATAAGTTGTGATTGCTCTTTTTATATTACTCACCATGGTTTGTTAGCTTAAATTGTTAGAGTAATTTTCCATTAACTTTTACCACTGCATATATTTTTTTTTTTTGAGAAAAAAATACAAGATATCACTTGAATTTTGACCATATTTTTTCTTTGTAACCATTGAGTAGTAGGAGTCAGGATCAATAATTTTAACCAAAATCATAACTATATATTTTTTGCCTGCTTACCTATCCAGTGACATGGAAAACTTTAAATGTTCAGGTAAATGTTTCCTCTTTTAATTCAGTGCACTCATTACTACGAATAATGGTAGAAGACTTCCTTCTAAAGTACAAAACTATTTTTTAAATAGTTCATTGAGGTGAGGTTCATGTAAAATAAAATTAGCCATTATTAAAAGCAACTCAGTGGCATCTATTACATTCACTACTTCATGTGATCACCACCCCTATATAGTTCTGAAATATTTCTGTCATTCCAAAGAAAAAATCTCACCCATTAAGCAGTTTTTCCCAATTCTCTCCTGTCTCAAGACCCTGGAAACCACCATTTGTATTCTCTCTCTATGACTTTTTTCATTCTCTAATAGATATTTCATGTAAATGGAGTCATACAATAGGTGATCTTTTATGACTGACTTCTAATATTGAGCATATCATTTTGGGGGTTCAACCATGCTTTAACTGTTATCAGAGATTAACTTATTTATATGGCTAAATAATATTCCCTTGTGTGTACATAACACAATTTGTCTTTCATTGTTCTATTCATAAAACAGTTGGGACGTTTCTATATTTTGGCTATTGTAAATAGTGCTGCTATGAAGATCCCTTTACATGTGCTTGTTTGAGTATCTATTTTAAATTATTTTAGTATACACCTAGAAGTAGAATTACCGGGTCATGTGGTAATTCCATGCTCCACTTTTGGAGGAACTATCAAATTATTTTCCATAGTGAGAAAACTGTTAAACATTCCGATAGCAATGTATGAGTGTTCCAAATTTTCCACATCTCTGTCAACATTTATTTTCATTTCTCTATAGCTGTCCTAATGGTAGTGAAACAGTATCTGCTTGAGGTATTGATTTGCATTTTCCTAATGACTAATGATATTGAACATCTTTTTATGTTTTAGTCCCATTTTTAATTGGAATGTTTGTCTTATTTTTCTTTATATATTCTTCTTTTTTTTTTTTTTTTTTTTTTTTTTTTTGAGGCGGAGTCTCGCTCTGCCGCCCAGGCTGGAGTGCAGTGGCCAGATCTCAGCTCACTGCAAGCTCCGCCTCCCGGGTTCATGCCATTCTCCTGCCTCAGCCTCCCGAGTAGCTGGGACTACAGGCGCCGCCACCTCGCCCTGCTAGTTTTTTGTATTTTTAGTAGAGACGAGGTTTCACGGTGTTAGCCAGGATGGTCTCGATCTCCTGACCTCGTGATCCGCCCGTCTCGGCCTCCCAAAGTGCTGGGATTACAGGCTTGAGCCACCGCGCCCGGCCTATATATTCTTGATACTAGACTCTTGATTGATATTGCAAATATTTTCTTTTATTCTGTGGGTTTTCACTTTGTTGATAATGTCCTTTGATGTACAAGTTTTTAAATTTTGTTAAAGTCCAAATTATCTATTTGTTTCTTTTGCCGCTCATGCTTTTGGTGTCATATCTAAAAAACCATTGCCAAACCCAAAGCCATGAAGACTTACCCCTGTGTTTTCTTCTAATGGACTTTTATTATTTTAACTCTTAAAATTGGGTCATTGATACATTTCAAGTTAATTTTTATATCTGGAGTGGCATAGGTGTCTACTTTGGCAAGTGAATATGCAGCTCTCCTATGAAAATTTGTTAAACACACTGTTATTTCCCCCATTGAATGAACTTGGCAATGTTGAAAATCAATGGTAATTGATATATGAGTTTATTCTGGATAGTCAGTTCTAGTCCACAGCACTAGCTGTCTGTCCTATGCCAGTTACCTTTGGGGTATGTTTTGAAATTAACAAATGTGGTTCTTCCAACTTTATTGTCCCTTCTCAAGATTGTTTTGGCTATTCAGGGACCCTTACAATTCTATGCAATTTTAATGATCAATTTTATTCATTTCTGGAAAAAAAGGCATTGAGATGTTATTAGAGACATTGACTATAAATTTATTTGGGTTTTAATAATAACTTAATAATATTAAGTCTTTCAATCCATGAGAACAGTATTTCTTTTCATATTTTTAGGTCTTTAACATCTTTCAGCAATGTTGTGTTGTTCTTTCCATACAAGTGTTTCCGTGTCTTAGTTACATTTATTACTAAATTTTAACAATTTAAAAATTTTTTAAATTGTAAAAATAAATTTAAAAAACTTCTTTCTTGTTCATTGCTGGTACATGGAAACTAAACTGATTCTGGGTACTGATCTTGTACCCTGGAACGTTGCATAAATTCTTAATTATATTTAAAAGGTATTTTAGTGGACATTTCAATATTTGTGGACATGCTAAGTTATTTCTTTCTTTACAATTTGAAAGCTTTTAATTTTTTTATTACCTTGCCTAACTGCTCTGTCTAGAACTTCTGTGCAATATTAAATGGAAGAGGTAAAAATGGACATCCTTGTCTTGTCCCTGATCTTAGGAGGAAAACTTTCAGTATGACATCATTGAGTAGGATGTTAGCCGTAGGTCTTTCAAAAGGCCTTTTATTATGTTGAGAAAGTTTCCTTACAGTATTAGTTTTCCATGTATTTTTATCATGAAAAGGTGTTTAATGCTGTCAAATGATTGTTCTCTATCAACCAGGATGATCATGTGTTTTATTGTTCTTCATTCTATTAATTTTCTTAAAACATCCTTTCATTCTTGGGATAAATTCAACTAAGTCATGGTGATATTATCCTCTTTACATGCTTTTGAGTCTTTTTTTCAAGTGTATTTTGAGGAAATAGTATCTATATTCATGAGTGATATTGATGTGTAATTTTCTGTGATGAGTTTACCTGGTTTTTGCATCCTAATAATGATAGCTTGGCCGGGTGTGGTGGCTTACACCTGTAATCCCAGCATTTTAGGAGGCCGAGGCAGGCAGATCACAAGGTCAGTAGTTCAAGAGCAGCCTGGTCAATGTGGTGAAACCCCATCTCTACTAAAAATACAATAATTAGCTGGGCATGCTGGCAGGTACCTATAATATCAGCTACTTGTGAGGCTGAGGCAAGAGAATCACTTGAACCCAGGAGGCTAAGATTGCAGTGAGCTGAAATCATGCCACTGCACTCCAGCCTGGGCAAGAGTGTGAGATTCAGTTTCAAAAAAAAAAAAAAAAAAAAAAAAAAAAAAGATTGCCTTATGAAATTAGTTAAAAAGCAGTCCCTTCTCTTGTATCATTTGCAAAAGATTAATAAGGATTGGCAATAATTATTTAAATGTTTGATAGTATTTACCAGGAAAGCCACGTTTCTGGGCTTTATTTGGGAACAAGAAAAAGGAGTTAGAAAGGTTTCAGATTTTTATTATTGGACTATTCATATTTTCCATTTCTTCTTGAGTAGTTTTAACAAATTATGGCTTTCTAATAATTTGTCCACTTCATCTAGGTCATCTATTTTGTTTATATACAGTTGTACATAGTATTGTCTTACAATGGACTTTTATATCTGTAAGGTCCCAAATAGTAATGCTCCCAATATTGTTTCTTATTTTACTCATTTGTATCTTTTCTCCCTTTTTTTCCACCAGTCTAGCTAGAGGTTTGTCATTTTTGTTGGTCTTCTCAAAGAACCAACTTTTGATTGCACTGATTTTTTCTATGGTTTTTCCAAAACCTATTTCACCTATCTCAGCCATAATTATTTTTTTATTCCATCCTTGGGTTTAACTTGCAGTTCTATTTTTTTCTAGTTCCTTAATCTGCATAGTTAGGGTATTAACTTGAGACCTTTATTTTTGCTTAACGTAGGCATCTACTGCTGTAAAATTCCCTCTGAGTCCTGCCTTTCCTATATTTCATAAGTTTTGATATATTTGTTTTAGTTTTTATTGATCTCTAAGTGTTTTCCTTCCTCCCTTCCTCCCTTCCTCCCTTCCTCCTTTCCTCCCTTCCTCCCTTCTTCCCTTCCTCCCTTCCTCATTTCCTCCCTTCCTCCCTTTCCTCCTCCTCCCTTCTTCCTTTCTCCCTTCCTCATTTCCTCCCTTCCTCCTTCCTTCCTTCCTTTTCCTCTCCTTCTTCCTTTCCTTCCTTCCTTCCTTCTTCCTTCCTTCCTTCCTTCCTTTCCTTCCTTCCTTCCTTCTTTTCTTTCTCTTTTTCTTTCTTTCTTCTTCTTTCTTTCTTTCTTTCTTTCTTTCTTTCTTTCTTCTTCTTTCTTCTTTCTCTCTCTTCTCTCTCTTTCCTTCCTTCCTTCCTTCCTTCCTTCCTTCCTTCCTCCGTCCTTCCTCCTCCCTCCCTCCCTCCCTTCCCTCCCTCCCTCCTCCCTCCTTCTTCCTTCCTTCCTTCCTTCCTTCCCTTCCTTCCTTCCTTCCTCCTTCCTTCTTCCTTCCTTCTTTCTTTCTTTTTCTTCCTTTCTTCCTTTCTTTCCTTCTTTTTTCTTTCTTTCTTCTTTCCTCTTCTTCTTCTTTTTTTTAATAGGGTCTTTCTCTGGCATGATCTAGGCTCACTGCAACCTCCACCTCCTGGATTCAAGAGAGTCTCTCACTTCAGCCTCCCAAGTACCTAGGATTACAGGTGCGTGCCACCATACCTGGCTTGTATTTTTAATAGAAACAAGATTTCACCATATAGGCCAGGCTGGTCTTAAACTCCTAATCTCAAGTAATCCACCCACCTCAGCCTTCCAAAGTGCAAGGATTACAGACACGAGCCACCCCACCCAGCCTCGATCTCTAAGTGTTTTCTAATTTCCCTTGTGAGTACTTTTTTTGACCCATTGGTTGTTCAAGACTATGTTGTTTAATTTTGACACATGTGTGAATTTTTTAGTTATCCTCCTGCAATTAATTTCTAGCTTCATTCCATTGTGGTCAGAGAAGATACTCTGCATGACATCTACTCCTTAAAATCCATGGAGGCTTGTTTTGTGTTCTAAAATGTGGTCTATCCTGGAGAATATTCCATTTGCTTCTGAGAGAATTGTGTATCTGCTATTGTACTATAAATACTTGATATATGTGTATTACATCTGATTGGTTTATAGTGTTAATCAAGTTCCCTAACTCTTCTTCAACCTACTATCTATTCATTATGAAAAATAGGGCATTGAAGTTTCCAATTATTATCATAGAACTCTCTTTTCTGCCTTCAATTTTGTCAATGTTTACTTCGTATAACTTGTGACTGTGAAGTTTGGTGCAAATATATTTACAATTAGAATATTTTCTTACTATAGTGACTCTTACAATATACAATGTATTTATTTGTTCTTGCAACAGATCTTGCCTTAAAATCTATTTTGGCTGAGATTAATGTAGTAATCTAGTTCTCTGTTGGTTGCTATTTTCATGAAATGTTTTATATTC
Source organism: Rhinopithecus roxellana (assembly GCF_007565055.1). Taxonomy (NCBI): domain Eukaryota; kingdom Metazoa; phylum Chordata; class Mammalia; order Primates; family Cercopithecidae; genus Rhinopithecus; species Rhinopithecus roxellana. Next base: position 139,585,262 of record NC_044555.1, read on the forward strand.
TTTCAGTTTTCACTGATTTGCGCTTATAATCTAAAGTGAATAACTTGTAGACAGCATACAGTTGGATCATGTTTTAATGTAATTCAATTCTGCACATTTCTGACTTTTGATTTCAGAGTTTAATTCATTTACAAAAATATAATGTTAAGGGAAGATTTATTTCTGCTCTTTTGCTATTTATTTTCTGTGTGTGTTATACCCTTTTTGTTTCTCATTGTCTCCAATGTTTTTGTGTTTAGTTGATTTTTTAAATGCATCATTTATTATCTTCTCATTTCCTTTTGAGTGTATTTTTTAGATATTTTCCTAATGGTTACCATGGGAATCACAATTAACAACTTACATTTATAGGAATCTAGATTCAATTGAGACCAACTTAGCTTCATTAGCAAACATTTTGCTTCAAATAAGATCTGCTCCTCCATTATGTTGTTGTCATAAATCATGTAATTTTATATTGTATGCCCACTATAATTATTTTTTATGGATTTTTCTTTCATATTATTAAAGGGATAAAAAGTTCAATTAAAAACCGAAATATAGTAATGTTGTCTTTCAGCAGAGATTTTTTAATTTCTTTGTACAACTTCTAGTTACTGACTTTTTGTTTCAACTTTTAGGACCATCTTTAGCTTTTTGTGGAAAGGTGGTCTGTTGGTAACGATATTCCTCAGATTTTGTTAAACCTGAAAATGTTTTTATTTCTTTTTTATTTCTTAAAAAATTGGTAAAATACATATAAACTCTACCATCTTAACCTTTTTTATGAGTACAATTTATTAGCATTAGGTACATTTATATTACTGAGCAACTCTCACCACCATCCATCTTGAAACATTTTTTCATCTTGTAAAACTAGAACTCTGTATTCATTAAACAGTAACTACCCACTACCGAGCAAAGAAAAATGTCAGAAACCAAAGAAAACAGGAAACACAGCCAAGGTCAAACCTAGTTAGGGTAACACTATCACTATAGCAACCACTGAATACTGGATTTCACTGATAGCATAAAAGTTACCACTGACATATGCCAAATTAACTCTAAAGCATTTCTACTTCTTTATTTCCCCTGATTTATATTCATAGTCTCAAGTTGGAGAATCAAATTAATTGATCTTAAGCTACATGTTTATGTACCATTTGCCAAAAATCAGAAAAGTTAAATCACCTAGACTCAACAACTTCATTAGTAGTAGGTAGAATGGCTCCAAAAGAAAAAAATAGTTTGATGAGTAGCAAATAAATAAATAAATAAATAAAAATAAAATTGATTGGTCTCAGAGACTATAGTGAAGGTGACTTTATAGGTGGTGATAATGTGAGTGTGGAGAGTAGGGAGCTCAGCTGAGGAAGGAAATAAAGAGTTAATCTGTCCTTAGATATGAACATTGAAGGACCTTAGTAAAGGAAATAATTGGTCAAGTTATTACAACATTCTGCCTCTGACAGAAATTAACAATTTTCCCCAACTTCTTATGTACTAGCAAAATTGTTATTTGAGCATATTGCATCTCAGCTGAACACCACATTTGTAAGCCTCACTTACACCAACATCTGGCCACATGGCTAAGTTCTGGCAATGAGATGTGAGAAAAGTGATGTGTGCAATAGCTGAGGTATTCCCCTTAAGGATAAATAATATTCTCCATTTTTCACATTTTCTCCTTCCTACTAGATGGGATGTGAATACAATAAATGGGAGCTGAGGCAGCCATTTCAGGCCAAAAGGTGAAAGCTGCATTTTTAGGCTGTAGATGCAACAATTTGAAAGTATCATAGGTCTATAACAGTTGTAGAGTTACCATATCAGCTCTGGATCATAAAGACAAACTTTGCATGAGATAAAAACAAATTTTATTGCCTCTAAGCGATTATCACTTTGATTCTAGATATCTGTTATAGCATTTGGGCCAACATCATAACTGATACACTTCTTATAGCTAGCTATGAGATGCATTTCATAGCTCTCTCCTGTGAGGTTTACAAGTTAGTTATGATCTAGCTGCAGAGCTATGTTCAGACCAAAGACTCATCCAAGGACTCTTTTTTAATGTAACACAAATAGATGATGAAAAGCTAAACCCCAAGAGTGAAATGTTGCAAAATTTCAGTGCTTTCTGTCAGAAATTATATTTGTGCCTATTCTTGAATCCTGTATCTCTTTCATAAGTCACAATTAAATGTCTAATATTTGTTTAATCTCCTAAGTGAATTAGACCATGTGTTAACTTAGAAAATGGTTATTTTGATTAAGCCTGATAATACATAAAGGTAATGTTACATTTTCTTTCTTCAAAATTGTCATAGAGTTTCACCAAGTCCTGAAACACATTTTTAAAAATGTCTTGCTCCACACATTAATGTTACTGCCTTCTTAATATTCAATGTTATGGACTTGCTAAAGTCTTATAAATTACTTTTAAATTACTTTAATGTTTTTTAAAGTATAAGGCTCTACAAATCAGAATCAGAAAGTTCAGTTGTTCTCAACTATACATTAAATTCACTTGGTTCAGCCTGTTAGGAAACACTGACACATTAAATTTACCTAGGTTAGCCCTTTAGAAAATACTGACATCCCAGAAATTGAATAAATTGTTCTTTATGGGTGGCTCAACAGTTTTTAAAACTTCCCATAGAATTTTAATGTGCTACCAAAATTGGGAAACATTGCCCTAATCCAACCCCTTGTACATTTAAAATGCTACACAAATGATTCTTAAGTCCAGCTAAATATGTAGACTATTAACCTAGCTCATCTCCTTCATTTTATAAATGGGAAAACAAGTACAGACAATTGAAGGAACAAAATAAAGTTCAGTGTCAGACCCAGGTCCAGAAGCCAATATAGGAACAGATGTCCATACTCTAGAGGAATCAGTCAAAGGTGCTAATAAAGAAAATGAATGATAGAGGAGGAAAGAAAGTTAGTGAAGCTGAAGTAATTAAAATTGATAAAACCATACTTGTGAAACTTCAGTAAGGAACTATGTCAGAGACATCTTTGTTCTTTTGTTGCCAAATGCTGTGGCTGGCATTTAATAGGTGCTCAGTGTTTTCTGAGTAAATAAATGTGTGCAAAAGAAATAGTAAAGATGATATAACTTTAGAAATAGCAAAGATGATTCCTAGTGTCAGGAGTCAAGAAATTTTTCATGGAGGATGGCTTTGACTGAATCTTTGAGAAAAAGAGGATTTTCAGAAGTGTAAAAGAAGGTTGCAGGTTATCCAAGAGGAGAAAACATGTGCAGGAGATATACATCAGAGAATTATAACATGTATGGTTGGCATAGAGGAGATTGGCTGATTAGAACAGAGGGTTTATTTTGGGGATCAGTGTAAAAGACCTGCTGGGGTCATACTGTGGAAGGTTTTAAATGGTGCTCAATTGAGAGCCGACTCCTGAGGGCAGCTGGTGGCCATTAGTGATATTTGAATAGACAGGGTATCTAATAAAAGTGCCATCACAGGAGGCCAGAAAAAGGGCATCTTCTATCCATTCTGAGTCCTCATACAGTGTCTCTTCTACTGAGCAAGAATTTTAGTCTAGACCATCTATATTTATCTGCAGAAAAGAAAAAAAAAAAGTACTGCTGGCATGAAACAATTAGAGTTTATAACTGATAATGCATAAAGAATGTTACAATGTTAAGTAAATTGTTACTACCAGGTATCATATTTGCACTTTTGTAAAATATACCATCTGCAAGATACTGTTAATGTAGTCAAGAGTCTTTTGAATTTAGAACAATATATATTTAGAAATAAAACTTGATATTCAGCAATAAGTGACTAAATTGGTAGCTGTATTGTTGTATTATCACTCACATCTCTTGCTGAAGGCTAAAAAGCTTCTCTTTAAACACTCAGGCCAGTTGTGAAAAGACTTGAATTCTGATCATAATGCTTTCTTGAACCTGAGGTAGACATACACATTTGAAGATTAGAACATGGGAAATTACTAAATTATATGACACTGGAGAGATATTACAAGGAAATTCTGATATTTCACTGCAAAATATTGCCAATTATGGTGGCTGTCAATTTAACAATAGGCTTATTCACTATGGTGTTTGATTAATGAGAAATTATTCAGTTGGCTACCTTGTAGTTGGCCTATTTTTGTGTCCAATTAGTATGCTAATAATGGTAATTATGTTCTATACTGCATGTCTCATCACCTAGAGGGTTTTTAAAATGATAAAATAATGAGAATAAACAAGCTGATGCTGATATTCAGTGGGCCATTCTAATTACTTACTGAGAGCACGCTGGGGAATCAACATTCACCCAGAGAAAATGATTCCTGCTTACTTTGTTAAAACTATTTTTTTCAAAGAGCAGTTAGAGTTTGCTGCTGTTCTCTTTATTATTGAGCTATTTTACATCCCCACCCCCTTTTTTGTTTCTATGTTTGTTTTCTTTATTTATTTTTTTTAAAAGTAATCAAAATATAGTTAGCTTTTGTGACTAGTATTTGTAGTAAGAGGTCAGAAAAACAGAGAATAGCAAATTGCTTAATTGTACACCTTTGCACCAAATAACTACCTTTTTTTTTTTTTTTTTTTTTTTTTGTCTCCACTGTCTATAAAAAAACAAAAGCAAAACAAAACAAAGCAGAATTCCTCTACTTAAAACACTTTTTACACTTGGAGGAATACAGTGAGAGGATGATTTGTGCTAATTCTTCAACAAGATAACCAAACACACTAGTGGACAGGAGGGATTCTCTTCCCCAAAATATAAAACTAAAACTTTGTTTTGTCAAAAATCCCCTAATTTAAGATAGCCAGATGATCTCTTTTGGACAATCAACGTGGAGTTATAGGTTAAGTTATTATAATTTATAATGATACTATCAAGTATGATATGGTTTGGCTGTGTCCCCACCCAAATCTCATCTTGAACTGTGGTTTCCATAATCCCTATGAGTCACTGGGGGACCCAGTGGGAGGCAATTGAATCATGGTGTCAGGTTTTTCCTGTGCTGTTCTCGTAATAGTGAATAAGTCTCATGAGATCTGATGATTTTATAAAAGGGCAGTTCCTCTGCACACGCTCTCTTGGAGCCTTGTAAGATGTAACTTTCTTCCTCATTCGACTTCCACCGTGATTGTGAGGCCTCCCCAGCCACGTAGAACTGTGAGTAAATTAAACCTCTTTCTTTTGTAAATTATCCAGCCTTGGGTATGTCACTATTAGCAGCATGAGAACAGACTAATACAAAATGTTTTACATAAATCAAAGTATAATACAGAAATGCTAAATGTATACTTTATAACTGATAATTTATACAATTATATTTTAGATTATTCTAGCTTTCAAGACAGACCTTATGTTGATTATGTAATTTATCCTCTGAATTATCTAAAGTTAAACTTACGATGTGGCATTCACAAAATAAATTATGCTTCACAATCTCTTTTTAAGTGTCTGTAATAAAGTAAAACAAAGAAAATTTCATTCCTAGGAAGCCTCATGGTAAGGTGGAAAAAGCATGGGCCAAACTTCTAATCCCCTACCCTTCCAATGAGAAACTGTGCAATATTAATTAAGCTAGGTATTTTCTTTGATTTTTATGTCAATTGCAAAATAAGATTATTGAATTAGACCAGACCCTTTCAAATTGTGTTCTATGAAGTCTATTATATCCCATGTGACATTCACAGATTTTGTACAAAAATAGTCTTCTGTAGTCAAAAATATTTTAGAAATGCTATATCAAACCAAGGTAAACAAGTTTACTGCAGGACTTCTCAGAACATTTGACGTACTCAATATGTTTTATAAATCTCCAATTAGGGTGATATAATATACATTGTTTACCAAATTTGATCATTGAAACACATTTATTTATCAAATAGCTATTAATATCTCATAAGACAATACCATTTTATAAAGCATACTTTTGAAAGTACTAGACAAGACAAATCTTTTAAGGTCCTTCTAAACTCTAATATTTTTCCTCACTAGACTGTAAGTTCAATGAAAGTAGAGAAAATGCCTGCCTTGTGTCACTGTTATAGGCTAGGTCTTTGTACCAAGCATAGTACTTGCACTTAGTATGTGCTTAATAAATAACTGTTGAATGAATACATACATGTGTACATACATACATTAATTGGTTCTATAAAAATTCAGCAAATAATGAGGAGGAAATAATTTTTAGGTCCCACTACCCTCCCTTGTTGTCGGTTGCCATTCCCCATACTTTTCTTAATACCTTTGTCTCCCATCTGTAGCAAAAGCCAAGTAATTTACTCTTTCTATGGTAATTTTAAATCTCATTATGTCTTGACTTCATATAAATGATAGAGCTACTACCTATTGAGCAATGACTAAATGTTTGGCACTGTTGAGAGTACTTTGCCTATGTTAACTAACTGAATCATTGCAGTACTCCTATGTGGCATGTATTATTCCCTCTTTCTTACATATAATATAGGAAGGTATCAAAGGTACTAAAGTAAGTGATACTTCTAGAATTCAAACAAAGCATATCTGATTTCAGAACATGAATTCTTAACTGTTATATCTGTCACTATGATTTTATTTTCCTTGTGCAAATTCCCAACATTTGTTAATGAACAAATTTATTTTGTGAAATTCTGGGCCTATGTATATGCTATATCTATCAATCTACCTATGATCTGCCCTAGTTGATCTATGGTCTACCAAAATGATACCCTCGTATTCAACCTTCCTTGGTCCTCTGAGATTATTAGAGCTAAATTAACTACCACAGCACAACTTAGCAGTCAATGTAAGATATACATTTAATCCACACTCTACCTTGACTATCCCCAAGATAAATAATACTGTATAGTAATGCTAGACTTATATACCTGTTTACAGATATGAAAACTGAAGAAAATTTCCACACCATCCTTTTTAAAAAAGTAAAAGTAAGTTTCACACCTACATCTATCTGTATGTAACCATAGCAGATAATTTCAACTAATATTTGATATGTCTTATTTCTTCTTGGGAGCTGGGACTATTCTTTTAAGTCTTATGTAGTATTGAGTGTGACATGGTTAAACAGGGATTTCCTGAGCTACAAAATGATTTTCAATTGTGTGATACAGAAAATAAGTCTTACCACTAATTAATAGAAAGACGTCCATCAGTTTAGAACCCATTTTCAGCTTGCTCTGTATCAAGAAGGGGGCAAAATATATATAAATACAAATATGTCTGTATATATCTATATATAAACATACATATTTACATATATATACTATATATATTGTAACTTTCAAAAACTCATATTGTGGATATTTGAGGAAGAACACAAACTTTAGAAGTCTCAAGCAGGAAGGAGTGATTGGGCTGTGAAGAGAGCTCTATAACCCTGAAAATAAATAATCAGATTACTTCCATAGCTATCAAGGAAGGAGGAAACTGACATTTTGCTAGATCTATTAAAGTGAAACAAGATCTTCAGGAAATTAGATATAATAAGAATATATACTTTAAATGAGATTGAAACAATCACATATGTAATGATTGAAAATATAAGGGTCATTAAATAGAAAAGAGGTTAATTGCAATCGCAGCAAACATAGTATAAGAAAAAATCATAATAGGAAACACAGAAGATCAGAAGAACTTGGAAGAGGCTGATCAAGGATATATGAGAACAGACACTACTCTCATAGTCACATAGGTCAAAATTCTTCCAGATCTTCAGTGTTAAGGAACTTGGAAGCATATCTCAAAACATCACTGTTTAGGTTTTATATTTATATTTCAAGTGTAGAGGACTATGTGCTCGCAAACGAGACGTTCCCGACAAGTCCTGCTCTTGCAAACGAAGCAGGGCATTCCTTCCCTGCAAACAGGGAGGACAAAGGAGCCAGCTGCAAACAGCAGACCCTGGGGGATTGTTTATGTGTAAACATCTTGAAAATCCAGAAAGTCAGGGAAAGGTAGGAAAAACAACAATGTGTCTTGTGACTTGGTAATATTCCACAAACGACTGTATAAAATAAAACGGAGTGTGTCGTTCGGCGTGGCCGCCATATTTGTCTTGTCTTGTGTTGTCTTGTGTGTTCTTTCCTTTGTTTAGGAAACACGCGGACCCCAACATCTGGCACAGGGAGCAGGGTCTGTGGCTCCATGAGAGCAAGGAACAGGAGGGGGAACACCCTGGGCAGGTAAATAAGTGAAGGGGGACCCACGGGAAAATTATTAGGAATTCCACATCTCTGGCCTCTGAATATTTGCGATTACTCCAGGGACTGTTGATGTCTATAGGAGTAGAAGTAAAAGAAAAGACTTTGAAGCGATTGTTTGCCCATGTTGAACAACATTGTTATTGGTTTCAATATCAAACCAAAGTGCAGTTAAATCAAAAGGAATGGTTACAAGTGGTTAAAGTCCTGCGTCGAGCTCATCAGTGAGGGCAAATGATGCCTCTGACTTTGTGGACTTTGTGTAGTTCCATTACGCAGGCATTAGAGTTACTTGAAACTAAGTCAGAGCGTGGTGATACTGCCACAGGAGGTGAGGCATCTGAAGCTTTAGAGAGGAATGATCCTAGAGAGGAACATATTTACACCACGGTTGTTGAGGACAAGGAATTGGAAAAAGAGCTAATGCCTCCTTCATCTGAAGGAAATTCTGATTTGCAGCATATTTTAGAGATTTTACAACAGTTGTTCAAATTGCAAGGTGCCGCTGCTCCTGTTTCTCCTATCTCTCCGCCACGAGCCTTCCCTGTTAAAAAGATTTCCCTTTGCCTCCACCTCCAACCTCTTTGTCTATGTCAGGTCAGGTTTTCTCTGTGCCTTTTCCTCCTGTAGGAGAAAAGAAGGAATTGAAGGAAAAGGATGATTTCGAGGAATTAGATCTATTCCCAATAACACGGGCTGCTTTCGGCCCCAATGCTCAGTTCCCAAACGGTGGCCAGAATGTGACTTTTACAGCCCTACAATTTAAATTTTTTTTAAGAAATGAAAGCTGCAACAAAAATTATTAAGACCTTTAAAGGCCAGTGGAGCTAATTTAGATGAGTATATTCGGGCTTGTGCAGGCATTGGGGGAGCTATTTACAATGCTCAAATGTTTGCTGGGGCACTTTCTAAGGCTTTAAAAGGCAATACTAAACAAGGTATATGCTATCAATGTGGGAAACCTGGCCATTTTAAAAAGGAATGCCGGATAAAATTAGGTTCTTCTGCTCTAAAAGAGAAAAAGTTAACCTCGGGGGAGTGCAAATGATGTGGAAAAGCTCGACATTGGACAAATGAATGCCGTTCAAAAACTGATAAGAGTGGAAATTTATTGTCATCCCTCCTGGGAAACGGGAATCGGGGCCCACAGGCTTGGGGCCCCAACAATTACAATGCAGGCCTACCACAATATTCAGTGAGCTATGGCTTACAACATCAAGGAATGACTTCGAGTCATCCTTAAGGGTATCACCCCATACCCCTGTTTCCCAGCTTTATGCTGCAACTAAGCAGAGTGCTGCTGCTGACTTAGCTATTACTCAACCTTATACTCTGTCTCCTAATGGAGGAATATATAAGTTAACTACTGGAGTGTGTGGCCCTTTGCCAAAGGGACATGTAGGACTTTTGTTAGGTCGAAGCAGCAGCACTATGTGGGAGTTAATGGTGGTCACAGGAATTATTGATCCTGATTTTACTGATGAAATCCTTATTATGGTACAAGTCTCACAATTTATGCGCCTAGAGGCAGGGGAACGTGTTGCACAATTGCTTTTATTGCCTTTTTTTCCTTTCCTATCTAGAGATGTGTCTTGTCAAGGAGGTTTAGGTAGTACTGGGAAAACTGTTTTCTGGGAAACTTTAGTTTCTGATCAAAAACCTTTATGTTCATTGCAAATTAATAGGATATTTTTGAGGGATTAGTCGACACAGGAGCGGATGTATCTATTATATGTTTGGCTCAATGGCCTGATCATTGGAAAAAGAGATAAGTATCGGTTACTCTATCCGGCCTAGGTACTGCTTCTATAGTCTACCAAAGTGTCGAGCCCCTGAGCTGTGTAGGACCTGAAGGACAAGGAAAAGTGTTATTTTATATTGTTCCCATTAATATTAACCTTTGGGGCCATGATCTTTTACAACAATTTGGTGCCTTTTTAAGCATTCCTCATATTTCTTCAGCTGCCAAAAATATGATGTTCAAAATGGGCTACAATCCTTTAAACTCTTAGCCACTGTCCACAAGCCTCAAGCTTCACAATTGAAGTAGAAAACTACAACTCCTGTTTAGGTGGAACAGTGGCCATTATCTAAAGAAAAACTTAAGGCTTTAAAGAATTTAGTTAAGGAACAATTGGCCGAGGGACATATTGAACCAAGTACTTCTGCATGGAATTCCCCTGGGTTTGTCATTAAGAAGAAAAGTGGAAAATGGCACTTATTAACTGATCTTAGAGCTGTAAATGCTTGTATTCAACCTATGGGGACTTTACAACCTGGGCTTCCTAATCCAGCTCTTATCATCCCTACTTACAAATTGCGACATCTATTTGCTACCTTGGAAGGAGACCCAGATTTAAATAGTTCTCGTCAATTATCCCCTGTAGCAGAAGAAGAATTGTCATTTGTAGAAAATATAATTAGTGAAGCTCACCTTGATTATATTGCACCCAATCTTCCACTTTCGTTGTGTCTTTTTCATACTCCCCATTCGCCAATCGCCGTTTTACACCAAGATAATAATATTCTGGAGTGGCTGTTTTTGGCTAATAAAGCCACTAAGAAAATTCACCCATATATTGATAAATTGCCTAAATTAATTATTAAAGGATGACATCGAGCTCGTCAGTTGCTTGGTGCTGACCCTATAAAAATTATTATCTAATCAATACATTGAATCTCTATTGGAAACTCATGAGGGTTGACAAGTGGCTCGTGCTGAGTATACTGGTTCTTTTTCTCAGCATTATCCTAGTAATAAATTATTTGCTTTTCTGCAACAACATTCTTTACTGCCATATAATCCTATCTCTTACACTCCAGTTAAAGGTCCCACCTTTTTTACTGATGCTTCAAGCAATGGAAAGGCTGGATACTGGTCTTCAGACAATTCAAAAATTTCTCACTATCCATTTGAATCAGTACAACAAGGAGAACTTTTTGCCATTCTTATGGTTCTACAAGACTGGCCTCAAACCCCTTGTAATATAGTTAGTGATTCCCAATATGCTGTATATGTAACTAAATATATATCTCAGACTTCTTTACCATTATTTCCTCAAATTCCTTTACAAAAATTATTTTATTTGTAACTCTTACTTCCTGCACTGCCCCCCTTTTTATCACTCATATTCATTCTCATTCAGCTTTGCCAGGACCTTTATCTTTTGGCAATAGTCAGATTGATTCTTTACTTATTGGTAGTGTCCAGCGGGCTCAGGATGAGCACCAACTACATCATACTAAGAGTTTAGGATTACAATGGCGATTTTCTATAACACTCCATCAAGCCCGAGCTATTGTCAGAGCCTGCCCATCTTGTGCTCCTATTATTGCACCTTTTTTAAGTCCAGGTATTAATCCTCAAGGCATTCAACAAAATTACATTTGGCAAATGGATGTAAGTTATGTTTTTTCTTTTGGTCGTTTAAAATATGTTCATCATACAATTGATACCTGGTCACATTTCCAATGTGCTACACCATTGCCTTCTGAAAAGGCTGACTCTGTTATTACTCTTTTACTTACTTGCTTTGCGGGTATGGGAGTTCCTGCTGAACTAAAAACTGATAATGCCCTTGTTTATTGCTCTCGTAAATTGGCTGCCTTCCTTTTTTTTTTTTTTTTTTTAATTATACTTTAAGTTCTAGGGTACACGTGCATAACGTGCAGGTTTGTTACATATGTATACTTGTGCCATGTTGGTATGCTTGCCTTCCTTTCTTTATACCATATTCGTCATTCCACTGGTATTCCATTTAACAGTCAAGGTCAAGCAATTATGGAAAGAACCAATGCTACCTTAAAATTGCAACTTTTAAAACAAAAAGGGAGAGATGGGCGAGATTCCCCAAAACATCAAATTCTGAAAGTCCCTTTTACTTTAAATTTTCTCAACCAGTGGCGCCAATTACAGCAGTCTGCAGTGGTGAAACATTTTCAACAGCCTTTAGAAAACTGCAAAACAGTAATCTGTGGGTGTATTATCCTTCATTACAAGGGAAATATTTAAAAGGAAAAGTTTTACAATGGGGCCGAGGCTATGCTCTTGTCCGTACAGACGTCGGAGAGGAGTGGTTTCCTTCTCGATGGTTGAAACAGTGCCATGCTGAAGAGGAGCCGATCCGAAGAGTTCCTGAAGGAATTTTAGGAGCTAAATCTGAATGCTCAGAGAAGATTCACCTTCGGAACTCAGCGTGTGGAACCCCCGACATGGGGACAACTGAAAAAGTTAACTCAAGAAGTTGAAGGGGTTGTTCAACAAGCTGGGCAGCCAAGACCCCACTGACTTTATTCCTGGCTATACTGGCCATAGTAAATTGTCAGGTAACGGCTGGAGAACTTACATACTGGGCTTATATTCCTTTTCCACCCTTATATCAAGGTGTGGCCTGGGGAGACAGAGATTTCCCAGTATTTACTAATGATACTGCGTGGATGCCATCGCCTTTTTTAAACCAGGATACTGAATTATACACTGGCACAGTAAATAGTTCATATCAATTTGGGGTTGAAGTGTTACCTATATGTCTTGGGGGTAGTCCACATTGTCTGCAACTTTCTCATGAGGCTTGGGCTGTTGGCTATAACCATAGTCATAACTCTGCCTTTACTATGATTATTGTGGCTCAAAGTTTTAAGTATAATCATACTGCAGTACTTAATGAAACTCTGTCAGCTACATTATCTTTATGCCCCATCCCCGATGTGTCCGGAGGTGTTTCCCAACTAGAGTGGACTAGATGTAGAGGTAGTGGGCCACAATTGTTGTTAGAAGTAAAAGGGAAGAGTCGTAAATACCTTGTTACAGATTGGAGTGTACATGGAGATTTTCAGACTAAATTCACACATGCCAACCTGCGTTGGCATAAAGGTGATCACAGCATTGCTACAGATGGCAATGAAACTATTATTTGGCATGATGGTGGTCTATCACCCCCTATGCCACATTTGGCTAATTCCTCACAAATACAAAGTCCTATTTAGAAGCTGCTAGCTGCTGGTAAACCAATGCTCACTTTCACGGGAAACATGTCCTTAAATCTTACTAATATTGCTAACCCTTTCCATATATCTTTGCATTGAAATAGTTCTAGATATGTTATTGCATGTGTAAGAAAGCCTTACTTGTTGTTGACAGGAATTTTTAAATGGGATAATAATACAGGGGTAGTTAACTATACAAACAATTGTACATTCTTAAGTTGTATAAATACTACTTGGTGGAATAATAATTGGAATGAGTCTCATTCTGATTTATATATACTAAGAGCCAGAAAAGAAACCTGGCTACCTGTAAACTTAACATGTACTTGGAGTGAATCTGCTGGAGTTACTCAAATTTACAAGGTTATGCAAGAACTTGTCCACCGCAGTCGGAGGATGGTTGGAATCATCGTGACTGCGGTGATAGGACTTGTAGCAATTGCTTCCACCGCCACTGTTGCCAGATTAGCTCTACACCAGAGTATACTAAAATGCAGAATCTGTGCAACAATGGCATGAACAATCACATTTGTTGTGGCAGCAGCAACGAGACATAGATGCTCATTTGACTGAACAAGTGGATAATCTAGAGCAAGTGGTTTCTTGGTTGGGAGATCAGCTAACAGTGTTGAATACCCGAGCTTTGTTGAAATTTGATTGGAATACTACCCAATTTTGTATTACTCCTGTTCCTTTTAACAGCACTATACATAATTGGACTGAGATAAAGAGACTTTTAATTGGGCATAATAATCTTTCCCTAGAAATACAAGAATTAACACAGAACATTTCTGAAACATTTCACAATCGGTTACCGTTGCTGACTGGTGCAGATTTGATGACTGGTGTTGCACAAAGTTTGACGTCTTGGAACCCTATGAGCCCTGTAAAAACTTTGCTGACCTCTGTTTCTAGCAATGTATTGATTATTGTTCTTGCTTTTGTCATTTTCACAGTCTGCTGGAGATGGTGCCAAAGGGCAAACACCGAATCCCAGCGAGCCCAACATGTAATGATGGTTTTGAAAGAAATTCAAACTTGTAAATAAAGAAAGGGGAAATGTAGAGGACTGCATGCTCCTAAACGAGACGTTCCCGATAAGTCCTGCTCTTGCAAACGAAGCAGGGCATTCCCGATAAGTCCTGCTCTTGAAAACGAAGCAGGACGTTCCTTCCCTGCAAACAGGGAGGACAAAGGAGCCAGCTGTAAACAGCAGACCCTGGGGGTTTGTTTATGTGTAAACATCTTGAAAATGCAGAAAGTCAGGGAAAGGTGAGAAAAACAACAATGTGTCTTGTGACTTGGTAACATTCCACAAATGACTGTATAAAATAAAGCGGAGCGTGTCATTCGGCACGGCCGCCATGTTTGTCTTGTCTTGTGTTGTCTTGTGTGTTTATTCCTTTGTTTAGGAAACATGCGGACCCCAGCATTCAAGTACTCATATAGTAAACAGAGTATATTTGACACTGTAAGGACAGACATTCTAATTATCCTTATCAGACATTTTTACTGTTTTATAATTTCCAAATGCCATTTATTTACATAGACCAGGCAGACCTTTTCCAAGTACAGTTACAATCAATGTATTTTGTTCCCAGAATAGACTAAACAAAAAAAAAAATAGTATCTTAAACAACATATTATTTAACTTATGTCTATCTATGAGTGCATACGTTACAAAGATTGATCTTTATCACTTTTCTTCCACCTCAGAAACGGGAGCATACTAATTTCTCAGTAAATTTATTTGAATAAATGAATGAGCAATGACATTAACTAGCCCAACAAAACCAAGTCCTTCAAAAAATATTCTCCTTTAAGGTATAGCAAGGGACAAATTATAGAAAAAATCCTGCCTGCTCTTTTTTTTTTTTTTTTTTTTTTTTTTTTTTGAGATGGAGTCTCGCTCTGTCGCCTGGGCTTGAGTGCAGTGGCCGGTTCTCAGCTCACTGCAAGCTCCGACTCCCAGGTTTATGCCATTCTCCGGCCTCAGCCTCCGAGTAGCTGGGACTACAGGCGCCCGCCACCTCGCCCGGCTAGTTTTTTGTATTTTTTAGTAGAGACGGTGTTTCACCGTGTTAGCCAGGATGGTCTCGATCTCCTGACCTCGTGATCCGCCCGTCTCGGCCCCCCAAAGTGCTGGGATTACAGGCTTGAGCCACCACACCCGGCCCTGCCTGCTCTTTAAACACCAATATAGTCAGCTCTGTTGCCTGTCTAAACTTTTGTTAATTGGAAACATATATTATCTTGCACTTCCACATTCTAATAAGAATTGACATTCATAATGATGACCCTGGAACACTAAAAGTTCTTAAGTGTCTTCAGAATCATAAAAGCAAGATTCAATTATGCTCAATAGAGCTTTTGTGTTAATTGAATTTCATTGTATGCCAAGGCTTTGAAAACTAGCAAGTTGGCTGTGGCAATTTGTTCACTTTCTATCAGCCAGATTATTTTATTAACAAATCCACTACATAGCATCTTATCCCATTTCCAAAATGCATAATAACTGAAAATATAAATCTGTGTTTTTATATTGAGAGAAACAATGGTACTAAAACTATGTTTCTTCCTGTAACATACATATTACAGTATTTTTCTGAAGCAGTTGAATATTTTTTATTTGTTGCTGGGAAGGGACCAGAACTTAAATGACAATTGTTGTTCTTGAGACTAAGGGAAAAGTTAATGAAAATAAATCATAGTCACATAAATATCTTCTCATAACATGATTATTTACAATTAGAAATCAATAGCAAGAAGAATTTTGGAAAGTGTACATACATAGAAATTAAACAGCATACTCCTGAATGACCATTGGTTCAATGAAAAACTTAAAAATTAAACCCACAAATTTCTTGAAACAAATAAAAATGGAAACAAAATATACCAAAACCTATGGGATATAGCAAAAGCAGTGCTAAGAGGAAAGTTTATAGTAATAAATGCTTGCATCATAAAAGTAGAAAACAAACAACTTAATATTGTACCTCAAGGAAATAGAAAATAAAAACAAATGAAACCCAAAATTATTAAAATACAATAAATAATAAAGATTAGAGCAAAACTCAATGAAATGAAGACTGAATGATAATATAAATGATCAAAAAAAGGAAACTTTTTTTTTTTTCTTTTTGAAATGGAGTCTTGCTTGGTCCCCCAGGCTGGAGTGCAATGGCTTGATCTTGGCTCACTACAGTCACCGCCTCCCAGGTTGAAGCTATTCTCATGCCTCAGCTCCAGTAGCTGGGATTACGGGCACCTGCCACCATGCCCAGCTAAGTTTTGTATTTTTAGTAGAGATGGGGTTTCACCATGTTGGGCAGGCTGGTCTCGAACTCCTGACCTCAGGTGATCTGCCCGTCTCGGCCTCCCAAAGTGCTGGGATTACAGGTGTGAGACACCGGGCCCAGCCAAAAAGTTGTATTGATAAACCACTAGCAAGACTAACCAAGAAAAAGGATAATATGTAAATTTTAAAAATTTTTAAATTTTTTTATTAATTTTTTTAATTTTAAATTTTTAATGCTGAGTTCTACAAAACTTGTAAAGAGGAACTAATACAAATTCTTCTTTAACCATTTCAAAAAAAAAATTCGAAAAATTAAAGAAGAGGATTATTTTTCTAAGTCATTCTGCAAGGACAGTATTACCCTGAAACAAAACCAGACAAGGACACAACAAAAAATCAAACTGTAGACCAATATCCCCAATGAGCACAGACACAAAAGGTCTTAACAAAATTCTAACAAACTTAATCAAACACATCAAAAAATAATAAATATGCTATGATTAAGTGGGATGTATAACACATCCTAGAAATTCAAGTATGGTTCAACATACAGAAATCAAAAAATGTGATACATTAAATCAACAGAATGAAGGACAAAATACATACGGTTATCTCAAGAAACACAGAGAAAAAGGCATTCAACAAAATCCAACATTCCTTTCATAATAATAAAAAAAGGTATATAAAAAAACATGTTTCAACAGTGGAAAGACCATACATGGCAATCCCACAGGTAACATTTCACTGAATAGGGAGAAGTTGAAAGCATTTTCTCTAAGAACAGAAACAAGACAAGAATGTCCATCTTCAGCACTCCTATTTACTGTGGTACTGGAAGTCCTACCCAGACCAATCAGGCAAGAGAAAGAAATAAAAGCATCTAAATTTGAAAAGAAAAAGTCAAGTTGTTCCTCTTTGCAGACAACATGATCTTATGCGTAGAAAAATCTAAAGATCCCCGCACATAAAAAAAAAAAAAAAAAAAAAAAAAAAAAAAAAAAAAAAACCCTTAAAACTGATAAATACATTCAATAATGTTGCAGGATACAAAATTAACATACAAAAATCAGTACAAAATTAATATAAAAAACCTATACCCCAATAATAAACAGGCTGAAAAATAAATTAAGAAAGAAATTACATTCAAAGTAGCTACAGAAAAAAATACCTAGGAATAAATTCAACCAAGTACGTGAAAAATGTCTACAGGAAAATCTACAAAACACTGATGAAAGACATTGAGGCAGACACAAACAAATGAAGATATATCTCATGCTTGTGAATCAAAAGAATTAATATTGCTATAATGACCATACTACCCCAAACAATCTACATATTCGATTCAATTCCTATTAAAATACAAATGACATTGTTTACAGAAATAGAAAAAAAAATTCTAAAATTTATGTAGAATCACCATAGAGTTTAAATACCCAAAGCAATCCTGAGAAAAAAGAACAAAGCTGGAGGCATCATGCTACTTGACTTCAAATTATACTACAAATCCAGAGAACCAAAACAGCATGGTATTGGTATACAAACAGACACGTAGATCAATGAAACAAAATACAGAACCCAGAAATAAGTCCACGTATTTACAGACAACTGATTTTTGACAAAGGTACTGAAAACATACATTGAGGAAACAACTTTCTTTTCAATAAATGGTGCTAGAACTAGAAATTCATAGGCAGAAAAATGCAAATAGACTACCATGTCATATCATATACAAAATCAACTCAAAATGGATTGAAGACTTAAAGATAGGACCCAAAACTGAAAAACTACTAGAATAAAAAATAAGAAAAACGCTCCAAAACATTGACCTAGGATATAATTTTATGGTCAAGATCTCAAAAGCACAAGCAACCAAAACAAAAATAGAAAAAATGAATTTTATTAAACTAAAAAGTTTCTTCTCAGCAATGGAAACAATTAACAGTGAAGAGATAAACTGTTGAACGGGAGAAAATATTTGCAGACTCTTCATTTGCCAAGAGACTAACATTCAGAATACACAAATATCTCAAATAACCCAACAACAACAACAACAAACCTAAACAATCTAATTTTTAAAATAGGAAAAAACCTGAATAGGTATTTTTCAAAAGAAGACATACAAACAGCCAACAAGTATATTTAAAAAAATGTTTATCACTAATCATGAGGAAAGTCCAAACCAAAACCACCACGAGATAACAATTTCATCCCTTCAATGCACCCTTTTCTCTGGACCCTTGCCAGCATGTTATTTTTGTGCATTCAAGGACAAAAATAACATGCTGGCAAGACTCCAGAGAAAAGGGGACTCATACATTTTTGATAGGAATATAAATCAGTGTAGCCATTATGGAAAATGGTATGGATGTTTCTCAAAAACTAAAAATAGAACTACCATATGATCCCACAATCCCAGTGCTGTGTATTTATTCAAAGGAAAGAAAACCAGTGTATCAAAGAGGTACCTGTATGCCCATGTGATATTGTTTGACTTTGTTCCCACTCAAATCTCATCTTGAATTGTAGCTCCCATAATCTCCATGTGTGTGGGAGGGACCCAGTTGGAAGTAATTGAATCACGAGAAGGGCTTTTTTCCCATGATGTTCTTGTGATAGTGAATAACTCTCAAGAGATCTGATGGTTTTTAAAAGGGCAGTTCCCCTGTACACACTCTCTTCTCTTCCACCACGTAAGAGGTGCTATTGCTCCTCCTTCGCCTTCCACCATGATTGTGAAACCTCCCCAGCTATGTGGAACTGTGAGTCCATTAAACCTCTTTTTCTTTATAAATTACCTAGTCTCAGGCATTTCTTTACAGCAGTATGAAAATGGACTAATACACCGTGTTTGTTGCAGTGCTATTCACAATAGCTAAGATATGAAATCAACCTAAATGTCTATCAATGGATAAATAAAGAAAATATGTATACACCATGAAATATTATTCAAACATTAAAATGATGAAATCTTGTCATTTGCAACAACATGGATGGAGCTGCAGGATATTATGTTAAGTGAAACAAGGTAGGTACAGAAAGACAAATGTTGGATGTTCTCGCTTATATGTGGGGGCAAAACATTCATCTCATATAAGTAAAGAGTAGAATGATAGCGACCAGACGTTGAGAAAGATATTTGTGAGGAGAAGGGTATAAAGAGAGGTTGTTTAATGGATACAAACATACAGTTAGAAGCAAAACGTTCTAGTGTTTGATCGCACTGTAGCAGACTATAGTTAACAATAAAATATTTTAAATTTGAACAGCTAGAAAAGAAATTTAAAGTATTCCCAATACAAAGGAATGATAAATGTTCAAGATGATGTATATCCTAAATATCCCAAGTTATTCATTACCCAATATATTTATGTATTAAAGTATCACTTATATACCATAAATATGTACAAATATTATGTATTAATACAAACAATATTTTTAAAAGTAAATGAGTTTCCCACTAAATGAAAAGGGCTTTCTTTAATGTTTCAATTTGGTAGTATGTATGTTGTTTTAGTATACCTCACAAACAAATATAAGGGATGCCTAAAGTGAGGGGTCTTCATTCTGAGTGCTCCCATACATACTCGTTAAATAAACTTGTATGCCTTTTCTTTTATTAATCTATCCACCTTATATCAGTGATTTTTAGTGAATCATTAGAGGGCCAAGAGTCTATGGTCCTCACAGTAATGGCACACAGAAATTATCAAAGATGCTCTTCTCTTCTGGAGGCTGCAGTGAAGAGAAACCAGGAATCTGACCTGCTATCAAAAGGGTCAGAATTTCTTATCAGCCAGGCTCCTGGCCTTTCTCTCTCTCTTTGTACTCCATTTGAAAAGATGGTAGAAATCACTGTCTCATCTGCAATGTTTTGATTAATAGGAAAAATGATTTGTTCTACTAGTCTTGAATTGTAGTAACTCCGGTGTATTTTTGGTACTTGATGGTACAAATTCATATTGTTTCACATCTTTTCCTCTTTGAAATGGCAGTCTTTTGCTCCATTTTCTTTGTCTTTCTGTGTTCTGTTATAAATGTGTGTAACAAAGGGTGAAACATGGGCTGTAACACCCATAAGCCTGCTGTTCAAGCTGACCCTGCTTATTTGTTAGTTTTTGTGATTCTGGCTATAGGAGTTTCTCTTAAGACAAACGTTGCTGCAGGTCATTGGAAGAAAAAAAAAAAAAAAAAACTGGATAAGATTTTCTCCCTTGTATTTTCTTATATCCTTGAAGCTTGATTTTGTGAATAAGTGGGGATGCTCTCTTAGTCTTTGCCATCCTGATGGCATGAATTTTTGGATTCACATAAGCTGGCCAATCTGAAAAGACTGGTAGTCTGAGAAACATTAGATTTTTAAGCAGCACACTTTTCATACTGAATGCGTGAAACTCTTAGGGATATTTAAATCTTAAAAGGTCTTATCATCTTTTGTTTATCTTAAGTCTATTTCTGATAGTGAATTTTGGGGATCATGAGGTTGCCTCTTCTATGTCTTCTCTAGGCACCTTGGCTTTAAAGAGGCTTTTGGATTGAATCTCTATTGGAATAAAGTACACCAGTGAAAATTCTAATTTTCAATAGCTGAAAGATAAATAGGAAGGATTTTAGAGAGCTCTTATTCTAAACAATTGATAGGAAAGTCAAATTTTTAAAAGAGCATATCATAAGGTCATAAATAGCCTTAAGAATTATTTTGATGAAAATAAACCAATATTTTATTGCAAGCTATAATAGCTAAGGTCCTGCCCTTTTATCTCGGTGACCTAGGTTTGATTCCTGGGTAAGGAATGAGTTCTTTCTAGCTTGATCCATTTATTAATATTTTTTTCTTCCATGGACGGCTTATTCTTTTCTGTGTTGAATTTTTTCACTTTGGAGACACCTTGTGCATCCATGGTTAGGTCATAACCTTAGTTAAGTCTTATTGGTTCCACTTGGGAGGTTATCTTCGGTAAGATATTCAAAAGGATTTTTGTAAAGTGCTCTATGGTAAAAAGTAAGCTTAATTAAAAGCTTATATGCATGCTACATATATATTTGAAAGAACTTTATGCTTTTCCTCTTTTGGAGCTCTGTTTTGGGGGAATTTCTTTCAGTTGACTGAAATTAAAAAAAAAAAAAAAAAAAAAAAAAAAAAAAAAAAAAAAAAAAAAAAACATGTGCTTGGTTTCTCTGTTTGCTTCCTTTATTCAAAATTGTTATTTCATTTACTTATCCTCCACCCTATTCCTCCTTCCTCTTTGCTATCTTCAGTACCAAGTTAAAAATATAGACTAGGTTTCTAATGACTCAGGCTCCTTAAAGAACTCAGAATAGACACCACTTATGCATTTTTGGGGTTCTTCTGTTTTCTTTGTCGAATTTCAATAGTTATGAGTGGACTCTTTTCAGGTCTAAATCTCTGCACTCTTTTGTGCTTCATTACCTGACATTTTGGCTTTTGGGGGTACCAAAATTTACTTTATATTATGAGGAAGTTTAACTTTGATGTATATCAAAGTTTAAGAGATGGACTGAATTCAGAATGGGACAATTGGCTTTGGGTTGGCCACCAGCCTTTTGTGAAGGTCCTTGAAGTGAAATTCAGGGTAAAAACATAGCACTGTTAACTCTCATTGTGTTTTACTTTTTTTAGGGACCCAGGATTTAGAGTAAAAATAAAATCAGTGATTTCTGGGAATCTGGTCTTCCTTCCAGCTGTGCCTGCTTATTAGTCTCTAGAAGCTGCATGCTCTCTTGGCACCATTCCTTAAAAGGCTTCACTCTAATTCTAGTAATCCAATTTAAAGAAACTATCTTTAAGGAAATATCAACATGTAAGAGTGTCTGCTTTTCTTGGCCATTTTAACTAAATTTTTACTCACACCGTTTTTCCCATGAGTACAATATCAATTTTTTATCATGTTATACTTAAGAATTGTCCTTTTAAAAATGCAAATTTAGAGTTACCTAGCTGACAACTATTTAAGTCAGGGAATGGGTAATAGAGAGAATGATGTTCTAAAATGGAGAAGAAAAACTTTAAAATTGTCAAATGAAGAATCTTACACCTAACTATCAGATCTGCTTCTGTATGTCTCTGTATTTATATATGATGTGTGTACTTTTCACTACAAAAATATATTAAAGTGCTTTAATTAATTAACCTAGAAAACAAAACCCTAAATCAAATACTTTGCAAGAAAAGTCAAAATTTTATTGCCTTTTAGGTCACATGGCTTTAGTAATATTTGGTAAATAAAGCTAAATTAAAAATTATTTTAAAATAAAATTAAAATATTTAGAATTTAGATATTTGATCTAAATTAATCACTCTTTCTGCTAAATGTTTTAAGATATGAAACTTTGCTTCTGGTATTTGCTTGTGTATAAACTCATATGTCTTTCAATTTGAAATTTTAGTGTATGAAAATACCTAGACCCAGACATTATCCTCTGTCCTATTCTATGCATCTGGTATATGATTAAAATTGCTTATCTCCTAAGTTTTTCACTAAAAGTAAGTTACTAAGCATTAACATTACAATTAATGTGCTCGCTTCGACAGCACATATACCAAAATTGGAACGATACAGAGAAGATTAGCATGGCCCCTGCGCAAGGATGACAGGCAAATTCGTGAAGCGTTCCATATTTTTTTAGACCAATATCCCTGATGAACATTGATGCAAAAATTCTCAATAAAATACTGGCAAACCGGATTCAGCAGCACATCAAAAAGCTTATCCACCATGATCAAGTGGGCTTCATCCCTGGGATGCAAGGCTGGTTCAACATTCGCAGATCAATAAACGTAATCCAGCATATAAACAGAACCAAAGACAAGAACCACATGATTTTCTCAATAGATGCAGAAAAGGCGTTTGACAAAATTCAACAGCCCTTCATGCTAAAAACGCTCAATAAATTCGGTATTGATGGAACGTACCTCAAAATAATAAGAGTTATTTATGACAAACCCACAGCTAATATCATACTGAATGGGCAAAAACTGGAAAAATTCCCTTTGAAAACTGGCACAAGACAGGGATGCCCTCTCTCTCCACTCCTATTCAACATAGTCTTGGAAGTTCTGGCTAGGGCAATCAGGCAAGAGAAAGAAATCAAGGGTATCCAGTTAGGAAAAGAGGAAGTCAAATTGTCCCTATTTGCAGATGACATGATTGTATATTTAGAAAACCCCATCGTCTCAGCCCAAAATCTCCTTAAGCTGATAAGCAACTTCAGCAAAGTCTCAGGATACAAAATTAATGTGCAAAAATCACAAGCATTCTTATACACCAGTAACAGACAAGCAGAGAGCCAAATCAGGAATGAACTTCCATTCACAATTGCTTCAAAGAGAATCAAATACCTAGGAATCCAGCTTACAAGGGATGTAAAGGACCTCTTCAAGGAGAACTACAAACCACTGCTCAGTGAAATCAAAGAGGACACAAACAAATGGAAGAACATACCATGCTCATGGATAGGAAGAATCAATATCGTGAAAATGGCCATACTGCCCAAGGTTATTTATAGATTCAATGCCATCCCCATCAAGCTACCAATGAGTTTCTTCACAGAATTGGAAAAAACTGCTTTAAAGTTCATATGGAACCAAAAAAGAGCCCGCATTGCCAAGACAATCCTAAGTCAAAAGGACAAAGCTGGAGGCGTCACGCTACCTGACTTCAAACTATACTACAAGGCTACAGTAACCAAAACAGCATGGTACTGGTACCAAAACAGAGATATAGACCAATGGAACAGAACAGAGTCCTCAGAAATAATACCGCACATCTACAGCCATCTGATCTTTGACAAACCTGAGAGAAAGAAGAAATGGGGAAAGGATTCCCTATTTAATAAATGGTGCTGGGAAAATTGGCTAGCCATAAGTAGAAAGCTGAAACTGGATCCTTTCCTTACCCCTTATACGAAGATTAATTCAAGATGGATTAGAGACTTAAATGTTAGACCTAATACCATAAAAACCCTGGAAGAAAATCTAGGTAGTACCATTCAGGACATAGGCATGGGCAAGGACTTCATGTCTAAAACACCAAAAGCAACGGCAGCAAAAGCAAAAATTGACAAATGGGATCTAATTAAACTAAAGAGCTTTTGCACAGCAAAAGAAACTACCATCAGAGTGAACAGGCAACCTACAGAATGGGAGAAAATTTTTGCAACTTACTCATCTGACAAAGGGCTAATATCCAGAATCTACAAAGAACTCAAACAAATATACGAGAAAAAAACAAACAACCCCATCAAAAAGTGGGGAAAGGATATGAACAGACATTTCTCAACAGAAGATATTCATACAGCCAACAGACACATGAAAAAATGCTCATCATCACTGGCCATCAGAGAAATGCAAATCAAAACCACAATGAGATACCATCTCACACCAGTTAGAATGGCAATCATTAAGAAGTCAGGAAACAACAGGTGTTGGAGAGGATGTGGAGAAATAGGAACACTTTTACACTGTTGATGGGATTGTAAACTAGTTCAACCATTATGGAAAACAGTATGGCAATTCCTCAAGGATCTAGAACTAGATGTACCATATGACCCAGCCATCCCACTACTGGGTATATACCCAAAGGATTATAAATTATTCTACTACAAAGACACATGTACACGTATGTTTATTGCGGCACTATTCACAATAGCAAAGACTTGGAATCAACCCAAATGTCCATCTGTGACAGACTGGATTAAGAAAATGTGGCACATATACACCATGGAATACTATGCAGCCATAAAAAAGGATGAGTTTGCGTCCTTTGTAGGGACATGGATGCAGCTGGAAACCATCATTCTTAGCAAACTGTCACAAGAACAGAAAACCAAACACCGCATGTTCTCACTCATAGGTGGGAACTGAACAATGAGATCACTTGGACTCTGGAAGGGGAACATCACGCACTGGGGCCTATCATGGGGAGGGGGGAGGGGGCAGGGGGGAGGAGGGAGAGATTGCATTGGGGAGCTATACATGATATAAATGATGAATTGATGGGTGCTGACGAGTTGATGGGTGCAGCACACCAACATGGCATAAATATACATATGTAACAAACCTGCATGTTATGCACATGTACCCTAGAACTTAAAGTATAATAATAAAAAAAAAGAAACATTACAATTAATGTGTGTAACTAAAACTACTATATACATTCAAAGTATATAAATATGTATTTTTTGTTAAAAATTATAAAAAGTTATGGTACTGTGGTTTCTATTAAAAGGTGAGTAATTTGGTCTAGAGGTTTTTTTAGGATTGTTTGACGTTAAAAGTAAGACAGGACAAAACTTAGGTTTTAACTTAAAACAATCCTAAAAAATCCTAGACAAAACTACTTACTCTTTAATAAAAACATTTATTTATTAAATTATAAAACCTTGCTAACTGTTTTTGTTTTTCACAGTTAAGAAAAATTTTATTTCTCTTTTTAGTTATTTACAGCTTTTAACCCTTCATTAAACTATACTCCTGTGAACAAAATTTGAAGTATATTTCTTTCAGCCTGATTTCTCTAGAATTTGGAAATTATTCATGAGCATTCTTAATTTATGGCAATATAGTTATTTCCATAAATTCAAGAAAATCTATCTTTCCCAATTGGAAACAACTGGAGACAGTGGTAATTTCACCAAGTCTTTTACTGGAATAGGATATTTTTGAGGAATTGAAATTAACTTTACAAAGCTCATAACAGACCTTTGAAGAAAACTGGCTTCATACCTTGTCCATGCAATTTCTTTACAGGTTCCTTTGCTTTCTTTCACAGGTTTCTGACCTTTGATAAGTAGAGAATGTCACTTGCTGATGGGTCCAGGAACCCTAAGTTGTTTGGGAAACTCAAGTGAGGAATTTTACCCAATATATACCAATATCTTTAGGCACAGATTAGTCCTTGTCTGGGCTTGAGGTTTTAAGAGGTCTAATCTGAGATTCCTTTTGACAAAATATGTTGTAGCAAAGCCAATTTTAAAAGGAGCCTATATGACAAATAATTATTCTTGTTTCACTTTATGCACGTAATCAGGCCAACTATAAGACTAAAATGTATTTTGCATATAAATTGGTCCTGCTTTGAATTTGTCTTTAATAAAATTGGAAAACTGGAGACCAAAAATATGTTTCAAAAGAAACTATAGTGTAACTCTTATTAAATTCTAGCCTTGCTAATTTTTGTTTTCTGGTTTTAATTATTTTCTACAATTTGGACTTAATCCTGAAGTTTTTTCTGACTATAAGTCCACAAACAAGGATTTTTAATTGTTATCATTCTCCCATTTTTCTGACTTGAAGTCACTAGAAATCAAAACTACGCTTTTCTTAAAGTCTTACAAATTGGTTAGATAACTTAAACTTCAGGAGGAATCAACAATGACTTATAAACTTTTGTGCTTGCTTGCTGATGTATGGACTTCTCAGAAAATTCACTTGAATATCTGGTCCAACTAAAATCCAAAAGAATCTGTCAGATTGCCACGCAATATGAAGATGTTTCAGACACTCTAGAAAAAGTAGTTTATAGACGGACTGACTGCACTAACAGTAACCTTTGTCCTTCTTCTGTTTCTATAGAACCTCATTTCATTAGAGGTCTGATTGCTTTCATCATATGTAGAGGCCTAGCCAATCTGCCATGCCACCTCCTGGAATTGGACATAGCTGTTTCACTAAACTGATCTATTCTCAGGAATAAGAAATCAACTAAAGAATATGTGAAATGGTATATTTAAATTGCTTTTTTCCATTTATCCCAAATTTGTCTTTCAAATACTTTGTTTATCTCTATCTGACAACCTCTAACCCAAATCTCTCCAAGGCTGTCAGCTTGGATTTTAATATGTGAAACTTATTTTAACTTTCAAAGTGTGTAGGGACTGAGGGAATTTAAAATATTTTATATTTCAAATATATTTATCTGATGCATTTGAAAATGCCACTTGGCCGTCCTAACAGAAGTGGCCTTGCAAAGCTGTCATAAGTGGGAACAATTTGCATCTGTAGAGAATTTCCATTAATGCAGCCATACCCTCTCTCCTTTCTATGTCCTTCCCCAGATCCAGAAGAGATTGAGAGTCTGACACCTTTAAAAGTCTAAAAATAAACCTTTATCATCTATTCTTTCTGAGGGAGGCTTCATCTATATAACAAGACCACTTTTTATCTCTATCTGACAACTTCTAACCCAAATCGCTCCAAGCCTCTTCTCCCCAGCCCATAACCTACTTTATTAGAATCTAAGCCCCCATTCTTTCTGTAACCTCAAAATTACATAGGTTTCTGTCAATCATTGGGAAGTTGAGTCTTCATTCTGAAGGCTACCATGTACACATGTTAAATACATTTGTATGCCCGTTTTCCTATTAAAAAAGGATAATGGAAGTAAAATATTTCCTCTAAAGATAAGGTAATATCAAAGCTTCTCATGCCAATTGTGCTTAACTACTGATTTGGTTGCTTGTACTTTTAAGAGTTTCTACCTTCATCTTCAATGAACTAAGTAAAAGAATATCCTTCTCTCTTTATAGGAGTTACACAGGAGAACAGTGTGTTAACCAATGATTACAAGAAGCTGCTACTTATAATTTTTAGGCAGATTAGGCAATCCCCCAAACTGGGCCTCAGCTCAGGAAGTTTGTTGGCTTCACTCAGAAAATAATTCAAGAGTGAGCTGCTAGTGGAAGAAAGCAGGTTTACTGAAGCAGCAGTGTACACTAGAATGACTGCACCTTATGAAGCAGGGCTAACCCATAGGCAGTGCATCCAAAGTAGTGACATCTGAGCTGCTGGCAAGCCATATTTATAGTTATTATGTGATTACATGCTAAATATGGGGTGGATTATTCACGAGTTTTCCAGGAAATGGGCAGGGAATTCCCAGAACTGAGAGTTGCTTCCCTTTTTAGACCATATGGGGTAACTTCTGGACATTACCATGGCATATGTAAACAGTCATGACACTAGCGTGAGTTTCTTTTAGCATGCTAATGCATTATAATTAGCATATAATGAGCAGTAAGAAGAAGAGGTTGCTTTCATTGTTGTCTTGATTCTGGCTTTTCTTGGCCAGCTTCTTTACTGCATTTTATTTTATCAGTGGGGTTTTTATGACCCGCGTCTTGAGAAACAATTCATGCCAAATTTCTATCTTATCACATCCTCTGACATTATATATTCCTCCATGATCTTAAGGGATTGTAGAAAGATGGAGGTCTAACTTCTGTAGCTGCTCTTTGCTGATTTTATGGATATTGGCTCTGGTGAGTATTGGAGGAGTAAAAATCTCTGGATACCTGATCCAAGGGGCTCAAAGGCAGGGTGTTTTCATTTTCTAGGTCAGAAAGCAAGATGTTTGGAAGCCTTCTACTAGCATTATATTGACATGGAACTTCGCATTCTAGGAAACACAAAATTTACAAGGAGTTTAAATAAGCAGAGGCCTCAAATTAGTAGTAACCGGATAGCTATTAAAGATCTCAGGAAGGGAAAAAAAAAACAGGTGAGACTTGGGAGGGCACTTTTGATAGTCAGGTATAGTTGGGGTCAGAACCCTGGTTATATCTATGGAAACAGGTAGCTTGTTGAATTACTTTTTTGAATGTTAATCTCAACTTTTCCAGAGTTTTAATATATGTGTAGTAGATCTTATTAATAACTATATAGACTCCACCTTGAATAGCCAGTAAATAATCTAATGCTAGTCTGTTGTCAAGCACTATATTTGCCAAAGCGTCTAGGGACTCTTGAATTCCATTTAGTACCTGTCCTGTGTTAGTGGCCAATGATTCTGGGCTTGAAGAAAATTCCTTGGGGTTGACTTATGGCAGTCAAAGCCACCCAAAGGGACCATTAGTCCTCTTATTGCTTTTATTTCCGCCAGAATTGATCCTATTGCTCATTGATTTCTGGTATTTTCAGATATTATGGGGTTGTAGACAGTGACCCCCAGAGGAGCAATGGTGGCCAATGTACATTCACTCCTGCTCCATGTTTTTGATATAAAAGGGAAAGCTACTCCTAAAAGAATAGAGGGTTACCCAAGGAGTCAGGAGTGGTCATGGGGTGGAACTTCTTCCTACTCTTGGCTATAGACAAAAATGAGATCATGTGAGGCACAAATGAAGGCTCCTTGGAGTATGATGTGTATTCTCTCCTGCCATCTTGGAGTTATACAGATATTTTTTTCCAAACTCCAATGAGGGTGATTGGACAGCCCATATTTTCCAGAAGGATACACTCGTTCCACCTTCCCAGATCAGGCAGTTGTTTCTGTCTTGCATGTATTCCTTTGGAGGAGGCACTATGTAAGCTTTCCTTGCTGACAAGTGGGATCCCATTTACCTCACCACAGCTTTGGGAACATGGCCACTAGGTTTGCATCAGAGTATCTCAAGGAAACTTCCATTTCTGCATCATTAACAAAACAATGGTTGCAAATAATAGTGTCATGAATGCAATGGATGTACAAGTTCCCAACCTCCCATGTCCAGATAACACTGGCAGGGGAAGTTAGGTAGAATCGATTAAGTGGGGAAGATTTCCACATAATAAGTAGGGGTCTGAGAACTTTGGGATTGCTATGGTTAACTAGGAGGTTTGGGAAGATGGCCATGAGATTCTCTGAATGTGCCAGAAGATGAAACTATCCATCCTGAGGATGTTGATGACAGATCCAGGCTACAGAGCTCTGTTCCTAGCCACACAGGATCCGGTTAATTGGGAGAGCAAACAGAATTAACAGAGGCAGCATGGTGTCTCTATTGGCCTTAGAGTGACCTCTATACCCAACAAGGAGAAAGTAGATGTTTCCCAGGAGGAGGTGGTTAGCTAAAACAATAGAAAACACATATCGTAATCAGTAAGAAAAGAAAAAGTAATATTCTTATGCCCACCTGCTGTATCATGTTATCTCTTTTTGCTGACTGTTGATTCTTTCAAATAGGTAGTGAGGGCTCTCAGAGGTTTACAGGTTTAGCTTATGGTATCCTCCTCTCACGCCTGCAGGGACTCATAAGAAACAAGTTTAATCCCAGACAAGTGTGCTCAGCTGTTGATCTCCTGACATTTAACAGTGGTGGGGAGACTAAAAAACACCTGATGGGGGCTGATATAGTGTGGATTTGTGTCCCCATCCAAATCAAATGTTGAATTATTATCCATAATGTTGTAGGTGAGGCCAGATAAGAGGTGATTGGATCATGAGGGTAGTCCTTCATGAATAGTTTGGCACCATCTCCTTGGTGCTGTTCTAATGATAGTGAGTTATTCTGAGATCCAGTTATTTGTCTGTAGCACCTCCCCTCCTCTCTTCCTCCTGCTCCAGCCATGTGCAGTGACTTGCTCCCCCTTTGTTTTATTCCATGACTAGAAGTTTTCTGAGGCCTCCCCAGAAGCAGGAGACACAATGCTTCTTGTACAGCCTGCAGAACCATGAGACAATTAAGCCTCTTTTCTTTATAGATTACCCAGTCTCGGGCATCCTTTTATAGCAGTGTCAGAATGGACTAACACAGAAAATTGGTGTCGATGATTGAGGAATTGCTATAAAGATTGATTTGGAAGCAGTTTTGGAACTTGATGATGGACAGGGGTTGGAAGAGTTTGGAGGGCTCAGAAGACAGGAAGAAGAGGGGAAGTTTGGAACTTCCTAGAGACTTGTTGAAGGGTTGTAACCAAAATGCTGATAGTGATATGGTTGGAGATGTCCAGGCTGATGAGGTCTCAGATGGAGATGAGTAACTTATTGGGAGCTAGACCAAAGGTCATATTTTTTACACCTTGACAAAGAGCTTAGTTAGATTATGCTCCTGCCCTAGGGATCTGTGGAACTTAAACCTGAGAGATTATTTAGGTAGGGTATCTTCTGGAAGAAATTTCTAAGCAGTAAAGAAATTATCTGATGTCAGAACTTATATTTAAAAGGGAAGCAGAATGTAAAAGTTTGGAAAATTTGCATCCAGGCTATGTGGTAGAAAAGAAAAGCCCATTGTGTGGGGAGGAGTTTTAGCAAGCTGCAGAAATTTGCATTAGTAAAAAGGAGTCAAGTGCTGATAACCAGGACAATGTGACAAAGGCCTCAAAGGTATTTCATAGAACATTGTGGCAGCCCCTACCATCACACGTCCAGAGGCCTAAGAGAGAATGGTTTCATGGGCCAGGCTTATGGCCCCACTGCCCTACACAGCCTTGGATACTACTCCCTGCATCCCAGCCTTTCTAGCTCTACCCATGGCTCAAAGGGGCCCAGGTACAGCTTGGGCCACTGCTTCAGAGGGTACAAGTCATAAGCCTTGGAAGCTTCCAAATGGTGTTAAGCTTGTGGGTGCCCCCACAACAGAATGTAAGGGTTGAAGCTTGGGAGCATCTACCTAGATTTCAGAGGATGTATGGAAAAGCCTGATGTCCAGGCAGAAGTCTGTTGCAGGGGTTGAGCCCTCAAGGTAGAACATCTACTAGAGCAATGTAGAGGGGCAATGTGGGGTTGGAACCCTCACATAGAGTCCCAAATCTGGCACTTCTTAATGGATCTGTGAGAAGAGGGCCACCATCCTCCAAACTTCAGATTGGCAGATCTACCAGAAACTTGCACCTTGTGCTTGGAAAAGCCATGAGCACTCAATGCCAACCCATGAGAACAGCCACAGAAGTTGAAGCCTATAAAGCCACAGATATTGGGCTGCCCAAGGTCTTGGGAGCCTACTCGTTGCATCAGTGTGCCCTGGATGTGGGACAAAGATTCAAAGGAGATTACTTTGGAGCTTAAGATTTAACGACTGCCCTGCTGGGTTTCAGATTTTCATGAGACCTGTAGCACCTTTCTTTTGGCTGATTTCTCCCTTTTAGAAAAAGAGTATTTACCCAATGCTTATACTCCCATTGTATCCTGGAAGTAACTAACTTGCTTTTGATTTTACAGGCTCATAGTTGAAAGGGACTAGCCTTGTCTCAGCTGAGACTTTGAATTTTGGACTTTTGAGTTAATGCTCGAATGAGTTAAGACTTTGGAGGACTCTTTGGAAAGCATGATTATATTTTGCAATGTGAGAAGGACATGAGATTTGGGAGGGGTAAGGGGTGGTAAGATACACTTTGGATTTTTGTCCCTACCCAAATCTCATGTTCAATTGTAGTCACCAATGTTGGAGGTGGGGCCTATTGGAAGGTGACTGGATCATGCGGGTGGTCCTTCATGAATGGTTAGCACCATGTCATTGATGCTGTACTCATGATAGTAAATGAGTGAGTTATTATGAGATCTGGTTGTTCAAAATTGTGTAACACCATCCCCTCCCACTTCCTCCTGCTCTGTCCATGTGAAGTAACTTGCTCCCCCTTTGCCTTCTGCCATGATAGGAAGTTTCCTGTGGCCTCTCCAGAAGCAGAAGACAAAATGTTTCCTATACAGCAGAAATAACCATAAGCCAACCAAATCTCTATTTTTTTTTTTTTTTATAAATTACCCAGTTTCAGGGATTTATTTATAGTAGTGTGAGAGTGGACTAATACACTGAGAGGTGCCAGGCCATGTGTTTTGTCTCAATGCAATCTATTTCAGTGATCACACCTCTTTCCACAATAATGTGGCTGGTAATTCTTTATGCTGGGATTTGAGGTAAGTTTGCTGTCATTTTTACCTGACAAATGAGTACTGAGAGGACCCATTCATTGAAAATAAATATTCATTCATTTTATAAATTTTCATAGGACTAGTAGACACTTTGAATGGGAAGAGATTTTAGCTAGAAAATGCTGCTATCTCAGAAGTGTAAATTCTCATCCAAATTTAGTCCAATGATTTTTATTACAGAAATGGAGGTTTTTTTGTGTGTGTTTTACTTATTAAATTTTAGTACCACCTTGAATGAACACTTTGATGCTCCCCGAACTTGGTAAGTCTACCACTGTTGGTATGAGAGATGATTTTTAGAAGATACCTGAACAACGCTTTGTTTGTTAAACAGTTAAGCATTTAATGTGTATTAGAAAAAAAAAAAAAAAAAAGGCTGAATACAGTGATTTATGTTGGTAATCCCAGAACTTTGGGAGCCTGAGGCAGGAGGATCACTTGAGCTCAGGAGTTACATACCAGTATAGGATAAATAGAAAGACCCTATCTCCACAGAAAGGAAAAGTCAGCCAGATCTTGTGGTGTGCACCTATAGTCCCAGCTACTTGTGAGGCTGTTGTGGGAGGATTGCTTGGGTTCAGGAAATCAAGGCTGCATTGAGTCAGTTATACCACTGCAAATGAGCCTGGATGACAGAGTGAGATCCCACCTCAAAAAAAAAAAAAAAAAAAAAAGCAAAAATGTCACTCACACCTCAAATATGTTTTCATGGTTATTGTTACTTATTATTACATAAATGTATGAATAAAATATTTAAAAGTTTGGTCAAGTTAAAGAAAATATAAAGTTAAAAAAACAGATTTTTATTAAAATGATATTCAACATTAACAGGGTCTTATATTTTTGAATAATTTTATCTATATGAATATATTTACTACCAGTACAAGCACCAAAATAATACTAAATCTACATGATCACAGGAACAATAAAATGTCTAAACTGTGGTGACAGTTGAAATAGTTAATGGCGGGTACCCTTGAGCCTTGCTACTCAAACTGTGGTCAGTGACCAGCAGTATGCCATTATCTGTAAACTTATTAGAGACTCAGAATTGTAGGCTCCATTCCAGACTATTGAATCACACCTTGAATGTTAACAGACACTGGGTGATTTTATGCACATTAAACTTTAAGAAGCATTTCTCTAGAGTGGAAGTTCTTAAAGTTTGGACCGGGTACACTGGGGATTCCTGAACAGTTTTAGGTGCTCTGCAAGGTAAAACCTAATTTCATAGCAATATTAAGATAATATTTGCTTTTTTCATTGTGGTGACATTTGCAGATGATCTCAAGACAAACCTAGGCAGTGACATTAAACTGTCCTAGAAGTCATATTTTCCATCTCTAAACAGACTCAGAAAAATTAAAAGGAAGATTCATTTAAGAATATTCTTGATGAACAAGAAAAAATTTTCTTCTACTCCAATTTTTAAAAGTATGTGTTTAGTATCCTATGTAATGAAATGGCAAGTACACACAAAGCATTGCTACCGCCTAAGAAAGTACCACGGCTAGCTCAAGGAAGAGGATGTGTGCAACTCAATTGCAAGTGGAGATAGGCACTTTTTGTTTTGAATGTCATTTCTACTTTATATAATAACTAAAAAATTATTCAGCTATGGATACTTTCAGACTTTTTTCTTCAAAATTAAATAGTGATTGTGATTTGAAGAAAAACAACTTGAAAGTACAGGTGGTCCCTGACTTACAGGTTTATAGCTGGAAGAAACATACTTTTAGTTTCAGATGAGACTTTGGATTTTAGACTTTTGAGTTGATGTTAAAACAAATTAAGACTTTTGGGGACTATTGAAAATGGATGATTGTATTTTGCTGTATGAGAAGATCATGATATTTGGGGAGCCTGGGTGGAATGCTATACTTTGGGTGTTTGTCCCCTCCAAACATCATGTTGAAATTTGACACCCGATGCTAAAGATGGGATTTATTGGGAGGAGATTCACTCAAGGGAACAGATCCCTCATGAATAAATAATGCCTTCCCTGGGTGGGGGTGAGTTCTCACTCTGTTATCTCCCATGAGGTCTGGTTATTAAAAAGAGGCTGGAACTTACTCACTCTCTCTTTTACATTCTTTCTAGCCATGGGATCTCTGCATATGCCAGCTTCCTTTCATCTTCCACAATAAGTGGAAAAAATCCTGAGGCTTTCAACATATGTCTAATCTTCTAGCTAGCAGAATCATGAGCCAAATAAACCAGTTTTCTTTATAAACTACCCAGCTATACTACAGGTATTACTCCATACAAACACTAATTGGACTAAGAGAGGCATTTTTACTTAATAAAATCTCTAAATATGTAACTATAGGTACACAAGTTAATTGTTAAATTGGATTCATCTTTCTTTTTTTTTTTTATTATACTTTAAGTTTTGGGATATATGTGCAAGACGTGCAGGTTTGTTACATAGTTATACATGTGCCATGGTGGTTTGCTGCACTCATCTAGCCGTCATCTACATTAGATATTTCTCCTAATGCTATCCTTCCCCCCCCACCCCCGATAGGCCTTGGTGTATGATGTTCTCCTCCCTGCATCCATGTGTTCTCATTGTTCAACTCCCATTTATAAGTGAGAACATGCAGTGTTTGGTTTTCTGTTTTTCTGTTAGCTTGCTGAGAATGATCGTTTCCAGCTTCATCCATGTCCCTTCAAAGGACATGAAATCATCCTTTTTTATGGCTGCATAGTATTCCATGGTGTACATGTGACACATTTTTTTTTTTTTAATCCAGTCTATCATTGATGGGCATTTGGGTTGGTTCCAAGTCTTTGCTATTGGGAACAGTGCCACAATAAGCATATATGTGCATGTGTCTTTATAGTAGAATGATTTATAATCCTTTGAGTATGTACCTAGTAATGGGATTGCTGGGGCAAATGGCGTTTCTAGTTCTAAATCCTTGAGGAATCACCACACTGTCTTTCATAATGGTTGGACTAATTTGCACTCCCACCAACAGTGTAAAAGAATTCCTACTTCTCCACATCCTCTCCAGCAACTCTTGTTTCCTGACTTTTTAATGATCACCATTCTAACTGGCATGAGATGGTATCTCATTGAGGTTTTGATTTGTGTTTCTCAAATGGCCAGTGATGATGAGCATATTTTCATATGTTTGTTGGCTGCATAAATGTCTTCTTTGGGAAGTGTCTGTTCATATCCTTTGCCCACTTTTTTTTTTTTTCTTGTAAATTTGTTTAAGTTCTTTGTAGATTCTGGATATTAGCCTTTTGTTAGATGAATAGATTGCAAAAATTTTCTTGCATTCTGTAGGTTGCCTGTTCACTCTGATGATAGCTTCTTTTGTTGTGCTGAAGCTCTTTAGTTTAATTAGATCCCATTTGTCAATTTTGGCTTGTCTTGCCATTGCTTTTGGTGTTTTAGTTCATGAAGTCTTTGCCCATACCTATGTCCTGAATTGTATTGCCTAGGTTTTCTTCTAGGGTTTTTTATGGTTTTAGGTCTTACATTTAAGTCTTTAATCCATCTTGAATTAACTTTTGTATAAGGTGTAAGGAAAGGATCCAGTTTCATCTTTCTGCATATGACTAGTCAGTTTTCCCAACACCATTTATGAAATAGGGAATGCTTTCCCCATTTCTTGTTATAGTCAGACTTGTCAAAGATCAGGTTGTTTTAGATGAGAGGTTTTATTTCTAAGGCCTCTGTTCTGTTCCCTTCGTCTATATATCGGTTTTGGTACCAGTACCATGCTCTTTTGGTTACCGTAACCTTGTAGTACAGTTTGAAGTCAGGTAGTGTGACACCTCCAGCTTTGTTCTTTTTGCTTAGCATTGTCTTGGGTATGTGGGCTCTTTATTGGTTCCATATGAAAATTAAAGTAGTTTTTTTTTTCCAATTCTGTGAAGAAAGTCATTGGTAGTTCAATGGGGATAGCCTTGAATCTATAAATTACTT
The DNA here is from genome assembly GCF_007565055.1 of Rhinopithecus roxellana. Lineage (NCBI taxonomy): Eukaryota > Metazoa > Chordata > Mammalia > Primates > Cercopithecidae > Rhinopithecus > Rhinopithecus roxellana. The sequence continues at coordinate 139,622,311 of NC_044555.1, forward strand.
TGGGCAGTATAGCCATTTTCCTGATATTGATCCTTCCTATCCATGAGCATGGAATGTTTTTCCATTTGTTTGTGTCCTTTCTTATTTCCTTGAGCAGTGGTTTGTAGGACCTTGAAGATGTCCTTCACATCCCTCATAAGTTGTATTCCTAGGTATTTTATTCTCTTTATAGCAATTGTGAATGGTAGTTCACTTATGATTTGGCTCTTTGTCTGTTACTGGTGTACAGGAATGCTTGTGATTTTTGCACATTGATTTTGTATCCTGAGACTTTGTTGATTTCTTATCAGCTTAAGAGGATTTTGGGATGAGACAATGGGGTTTTCTAAATATAAAATCATGTCAGCTGCAAACAGAGACAATTTGACTTCCTCTTTTCCTAATTGAATACGCTTTATTTCTTTCTCTTGCCTGACTCTCCTAGCCAGAACTTCCAATACTATGTGGAATAGGAGTGGTGAGAGAGGGCATCCTTTTCTCGTGCTGGTTTTCAGGTGAATTCTTCCAGTTTTTGCCCATTCGGTGTGATACTGTCTATAGGTTTGTCATAAATAGCTCTTATTATTTTGAGATACATTCCATTGATACGTAGTTTATTGAGAGTTTTTTTTTTTTTTTTTTTTTTTTTTTTTTAGCAGGAAATGCTGTTGAATTTTGTCAAAGGCTTTTTCTGTATCTATTGAGATAATCATGTGTTTTTTGTCAATGTTTCTGTTTATGTGATGGATAACGTTTATTGATTTGCATATGTTGAATCAGCCTTGCATCCCAGGGATGAAGTTGACTTGATCGAGGTGGACAAGCTTTTTGACGTGCTGCTGGCTTCGGCGTGCCAGTATTTTATGGAGGATTTTCACATTGATGTTTATCAGGGATATTCTCCTCAATTTTTTTTTTTTTTTTTTTTTTAATGTGTGTTTCTGCTAGGTTTTGGTATCAGGGTGATGCTGGCCTCATAACATGAGTTAGGGAGGATTCCCTCTTTTTCTACTGATTAGAATAGTTTCAAAAGGAATGGTACTTCTGGTAGAATTTGGCTGTGGATTCATCTGGTCACGGATGCACTTGAGGAGGCAGTCTGTCCCTTAGTAGATCTTGAGCACTGTGCTGGGAGATCTGTTGCTCTCTTCAGAACTGGAAGGTAGGAATATTTAAGTCTGCTGAAGCTATGCCCATACCCGCCCCTTCCTCCAGGTGCTCTGTCCCATGGAGATCGGAGTTTTATCTATAATCTCCTGTCTGGGGCTACTGCCTTTCTTTCAGAAATAGCCTGCTCAGAGAGGAGCAATCTAGAGAGGCAATCTGGCTACAGCCGCTTTGCTGAGCTGTCCTGGGCTCCGCCCAGTTTGAACTTCCCGGCAACTTTGTTAACACTGTGATGGGAAAACCGCCTACTCAAGCCTCAATAATGGTGGATGCCCTGTCCACCACCAAGCTCAAGTGTCCCAGGTCGACTTCGGACTACTTTTCTGGCAGTGAGAATTTCAAACCAGTGGATTTTATCTTGCTGGGCTCCATGGGGGTAGGATCTCTTGAGCTGGATCATTTGACTCCCTGGCTTCAGCCCTTTTCCAGGGGAGTTAATGGTTCTGTCTGGCTGGCATTCCAGGCACCACTAGGGTATGTAGAAAAACTCCTGCAGCTAGTTCAGTGTCTTCCCAAATGAGCCCCCACTTTTGTGCTTGAAACCCAGGGCCCCTGGTGGTGTAGTCATCCAAGGGAATCTCCTGGTCTGCAGGTATTGAAGACAGTGGGAAAGTGTAGTATCTGGGCCAGAGTGCACCATTCTTCACGTCATAGTCTGTCATGGCTTCCCTTGGCTAGGGGAGGGAGTTCCCCAACCCCTAGCCCTTCCTGGGTGAGGCAACACCTCATGCTACTTCAACTCGGCCCACTGTGGGCTGCACCCACAGTCTAACCAATCCCAATGAGATGAGCTGGGTACCTCAGTTGGAAATGCAAAAATCACCCCCCTGATGCATTGATATCGCTGGGAGCTGCAGACCCGAGTGTCACCAGAATTCTTAATATAATACTGCAAGTAATAATTTTCAAAATACCTTATTTATTTTTTCCAAAGACAATGTTAAAATATCCAGCAGGTATACATGCAAGCTGCTCAATATCACTAATCATCAAGGAAATGCAAATCAAAACCACAATTAGATATCACCTCACAAACATTAGAATGGCTACTCTTAAAAATGCCAAAGATCGTGAGTGTTAGCGAGGATGTGGAGAAAAGGTAAATCCTGTATATTATTGGTGGAAATGTAATTAATATAGTCACTATAGAAAACACTATGGAGATTCCTTAAGAAAGTACATTAGAATTACCATACAACCAGCACTTCCCTTTCTGAGTATACACTTGAAAAACTGAAGTCAGAACCTTATAAAAATCTATAACTCTGATGCTTGTTGCAGGATTATTCATAACAGCCAAGATATTAATACAACCTAAGTGTCTGTCAACAGATTAATAGCTAAATAATATATATATGCAATAATATATATATATATATAATATACAATAATACAATGAAATACTTATACTCAGCCTTAAAAAAATAAGATCCTGACATTTGCAACGACATTGCTGAAACGAAAGGATATGCTAAATGAAATAAGACAGAGAGAAAAAGAAAAATAATTATCTCACTTACATGTGAAATCCTATAAAATAAACAAATTCATAGAAACTAGAGTACAAAGGTGGTTACAAGAGTTGGAGATGGTGGGGGGAATGAAAAATAGGTCAAAGGGTACAAAGTTGCAGTTATGTAGGATAAGACTAGAGATCTAATACACAGTGTGAGGACTATAGTTGATAATATTATATTGTAGCCTCAAAAATGTCCATTGTACCATCATCGAATTGTGAATATAGAGTTGTTCAGAGTACTTCTTTAGTATCTATTTAATGTCAATGTAATTAATAGTGATGACCTTTCTTTTATTACTGATTTTGATAATTTATGTCTTCTCTCTCTTTTTCTTGGTTAACTGGTTACAAATTTGCCAGTTTTGTTATTCTTCTTCAAAGAACAGGCTTTTGGTTTTACTGGCTTTTCTATTGTTTCCTAGATTTATTTTATGGATTTCTGCTTTAATTTGTAGTAACTTTTTTTTTTTTTTTTTTTTTTTTTTTGCAGCTCACTTTAGGATTAATTTGTTCTTGTTATAGTTTCCTGAGAAACTATAACATGTTTTTAAAATTTTAATTTAAAAATACATGCTTTTTAAATTAATAGCATCTTTAGAGCAGTTTTAGGTTTACAGAAAAATTGAGCTGAAAATTCGAACTGTTTTGTACCCCCTCACCATCACCATAAACACTAATAATTTCTTCTACTCACAATATCTTTCCTTAGGGTAGTACATTTGCTACAATTAATGAACCAATATTGATATACTATAATTATTACTAAAGTCCATACTTTACAGTAGGGCTCACTCTTGGTGCTGTACATTCTGTGGGTTTTGGCAAATATATAATGACATTATTCACCATTACAGTGTTACACAGAGTAGTGTCACTGCTCTAAAAATCCCTCTTGTTCCACCTATTCACTCTTTAACTCCTGGTAATCACTGATCATTTTACTTTCTTTTCGATTTGCCTTTTCCAGAACATCATACAGATGATATCATATAGCATGTGCACTTTGCAGGTTGGCTTTTTTTCATCTAACTGTGTGTATTTAAGTTACTGCTATACATTTTGTGGCTTGATAATTCATTTATTTTTATACATAAATGACATTCCATTGTATGAATGTACCACAATTTGTTTATCCATACCCCTATGGAATGACATCTTGCTTGCTTCCAAGTTCTGGCCACTGTAAGAATTCATGTGCAAGTTTATCTATGTGTATGGCTTTTCAGTCATTCGGGTAAACACCAAAAAACATGATTGTTAGACCATATTATAAGAGTATATTTAGTTTTGTAAAAAGATGCCAAACTGTCTTTCAATGTTGCTGCACTATTTTATATTTCTGCTGACTTTGAACAAGTGTTTCTGTTCCTCCGCATCTTCCAAATGTTGCACCATTTGGTGTTGTCAGTGTTTTAGCTTTTAGCTACTAGGTGTGTAGTGGTATCTCACTGTTTCAAATTGCAGTCCTCTAACGACATATTTTATGGAACATTTTTATGCTTAATTATCTCTGTACTTTCCTTGGTGAGATGTCTGTTTTTAAATTGGGTTGATTTCTTTTTTTCTTAATGTTGAGGTTTAAAATGTCTTTTTATATTTTGAATACCCATCCATTATCAGATATGATTTTTACAAATATTTTCCCCAGTGTATATCTTATTGTTGCAGTCTCTTAACAGTGCATTTTGAAGAGCAGAAGTTTTTAATCTTAATGAAGTCCAACTTACTAATATTCTCTTTCACATATTGTACTTTTAGAGCTCTATCTAAAAAGTCATTGCTGAACACATCATCTGTCTCTCTTAATTTTGAAATTAAATGCTTTCTCACTAAGATCAGGACAAGCCAAGGATATCCCCTCTTACCACTCATACTCATAATTGTGCTAGAACTCCTAGCTAATTCAATAAGATGACAGTCTCAACATTAAATCTGATGTACTATCTACGTTTTCCAGATGTTCTTTCATGTTGAAGTTGCTCCCCTTTATTTCTAGTTTGCTTCAATTTTATCATGAAGGAGTGATGTATTTTGTCAAATGCTTTCTCTGTATCTATTGGTATGATATTGTGATTTTTCTTCTTTAGTTTATTGATGTGATAGATTATATTAATTAATTTTGAATGTTGAACAACATTTGCATACCTGGAATAAATCTCACTTGGTTATTGTGTATAATTCTTTTTATATGTGGTTGAAATTCATTTACTAGCATTTATTTGAGAATGTTTGCATTCATATTCATAAGAGATATTGATCTGTAGTTTATTTTTCTTGTAACGTCATTGTCTGGTCTAAGTATCCAAGTAATGCTAGCTTCATTGAATTAGTTACGAAGTATTCTCTTTGCTCTTTTTATTTTCTGGAAGATAGTGTAGAAAATTAGTATATATTCTTCCTTAAATGTTTTTTAGAATTTACCAGTGAAGCCATGTGGATATAGTGCTTTCTGTTTTAGAAGATTATTAATTATGGATTTAAATTATTTAATAGATATAGGTCTGTTCAAATTTTCTTTTTATTTTTGTTTGAATTTTAGTAGATTGCTTCTTTCAAAGAATTGATCCATTTTACCTAGATTATTGAATTTGCAGGCATAGAGTTGTTCACAATATTTATTTATTATGTTTTTTTTATCATTAGTAGTGATAAACTTTTATTCTTAATATTAGTAATTTGTGTCTCCTCTTTATTAGTTAGTCTGGTTAGAAGTTTACAAATTTTATAGATGTTGTGAAAGAACCATTTTTTGTCTTTATTAATTTTAATTCTCTTGATTTCCTATTTTCAATGTTGGTAATTCTGCTCCAATTTTTAACAAATTCAATGTGTTCTCTTTTTTCTAGTTTTCTAAAATGGAAGCTTAGATTATTGAGTTCAGATCTTCCTTACTTTCTATTACATGCATTCCATGGTATAAGTCTTGTTTAAGCCCTTCTTTTACTCATCCTGCAAATTTTAATAAGTTTCCTTTATTTTTGTTTTATTGAATATGTTTTAAAATATCTTTTTAGATGTCTTATTTGACCCTTGTGTTATTTAAAAGTGTGTTAATTCTCCAAGTACTTAGGAATTTTCCAGCAATTTTTATCTTATTGGTTTGTAGTTTAATTCTATCATGGTGTGAGAGCCTAGTTTGTGTGATCTATTGTTTTATATTTCTTAAGGTGTATTTTGTGTCCTAAAATATGATTTGTCTTGCTAAACATTCCTCTTGTGCTAGCAAAAGTAAGTATTCTGTTTTTTTTTTCACTGAAGTATTCTACAAATGTAAATTATGTCCAATTGAATGGATGCTGTGCTTGAATTCAATTGTTTCTTACTGATTTTCTGCCTGTTGGATCTGTTAATTACTTAAAAAGGGGTACTGAAGCCTCTAACTAGATTAGTGAATATGTCTATTTCTCCTTTGAGTTCTACCACATTTTGCTTCATGTATACTGATGCTCCCCTATTAGATGCATTCATGTTTAGAAGTGTTATATCTTCTTGTAGAACTGACCTTTCAAATCATTATTTTATACCCTAATTTATCTCTGATAAATTTCCTTGCTCTGAGCAATGCTCCATTTTAACCAATATAGCCACTTTCACTCCTTTCTTATTAGGGTTAGCATAGTATGTATCTCTCCATATCTTCACATTTAAACTACCTGTGCCTTTATATTTTGAGATTTTATATTTTGAGGTGTTGTACACAACACAGAATTGTATCTTCTTTTTATCTACTCTGACAGTCTGTCTCTTAATTGTTGTATTTAGACCATTTACACCTAAAGTGATTCTTGATTATCAGTGTATTAAAGTCTATCATATTTCTTACTGTTTTCAATTTTGTGCCTATGGTTTTTGTTTCTTTTTTGTGTGTGTTTATCTTCTACTAATTTCACTCTTTTCTGGGTAAAATTGAAAATATTATGTGCTTTTACTTTCTCTCCTCTCTTATCAAATAAATCATACATCCTTTAAAACTACTTTTCTTAGTGGTTACACTAGAATTTTTAATATCGGTTAACAACTAATCCAAGTTATTTTTCAACACTTTAAAGTGAGGCTCAGTATGTGTTTATAAGGTGGAACTTGAACTTAAATAAGATTATTTGCAAGCCTTAGGGTTTAGTGTTGTTTTTCATTTTGGGTTTTGGACTTCCTTGGGACCCATTACTCATTTCTCCTGCCTCTTTTTTTTGTTTGTTTGTTTTTTGAATAGAAATGTCTATCCTATGCTTGTCCCACCATTATATTTTGGAATCATGTAAAATAAAAGCATTTCATTTTCATTTTTTAGGTTCACAGCTAGAGAGCAACTTTCCTTAGGATGATTTATGCCTTGATTTTCATCCATATCTGATTTACATGAGACTTTAGACTTGGAGTTGATGGTAGGATGAGACTTTTGGAGCTATTGAGACAGGATGTAATATTTTGTACTTGAGGAGAACACACGTTTTGGCAGATCAGGGGATGGAATGCTATGGTATTATATAAATGTTTGTCCCCTCAAAACATCATGTTGAAATGTAATTGCTATTTCAACACTATGAAGATATGGGACCTTTAAGAGGTATTCAGGTCTTGAGGGCATCACACTTTTAAGTGGATTAATGCCTTCATTGAGGAAGTAAGTTTGACCCCTCTTGTTTTCTCTCTCTCATCCTCTCTTTGCTTTCTGCCATGTGATGGCTTTTGCCATGTTATGACAATATGAAGGGCATTGGC